>NW_028159258.1:5000-37500 GCF_964263955.1 Coregonus lavaretus | reverse complement strand
ACTGTCACCAACACTACAGCTGTACCTGTTGGTCAGTACTACATCCACCCAGGTCTCTGTCACCAACACTACAGCTGTACCTGTAGTTAGTACTACATCCACCCAGGTCTCTGTCACCAACACTACAGCTGTACCTGTAGTTAGTACTACATCCACCCAGGTCTCTGTCACCAACACTACATCTGTACCTGTAGTTATACTACATCCACCCAGGTCTCTGTCACCAACACTACAGCTGTACCTGTAGTTAGTACTACATCCACCCAGGTCTCTGTCACCAACACTACAGCTGTACCTGTAGTTAGTACTACATCCACCCAGGTCTCTATCACCAACACTACATCTGTATCTGTAGCTAGTATTACGTCCACCTTTGGCTCTGTCCCTGAATCTAAGGTTTCTGTGTGATGCTCTCTCTCCTATGGAATAGAGTAGAGCTATAGAGTTGTATAATAGTTCATGTAGGTAGATGTCATGTGGAACAGTGGAATCATCCCCAGCCAGATCTCTATGTCTCGCTGTGTCTCTCTCTCTGTGTCTCTCTCTCTGTGTCTCTGTCTCAGTCTCTCTCTCTCTGTGTCTCTCTCTGTGTCTCTCTCTGTGTCTCTCTCTGTGTCTCTCTCTCTCTCTCTCTCTCTCTCTTCTCTCTCTCTCTCTCTCTCTCTCTCTCTCTCTCTCTCTCTCTCTCTCTCTCTCTCTCTCTCTCTCTCTCTCTCTCTCTCTCTCTCTCTCTCTCTCTCTCCCTCTGTCTCTCTTTCTGTCTCTCTCTCTGTCGCTCTCGCTCGCTCTCTCATTCTTTCTCTCTCTATTTAGTATTAGATGATTTTCAACTCTGATTCTCTGTGTGGTTTATAGGTATTGGATGGAAGGGAGCGTAATAACTTGAATGACAAGGTGGCTTGTGTTGAGATCTCACAGACAGCAACAGACCCATTGAAGAGTTGGAAGGATGCACCATGTGTTAAACACACTGGGTCTGTGAGAAACCGATCACACACTAACTATTGGTTATCCCTGTGATAGGCTTAAGATGTTTTTCTCTCTCTCTCTCTCTCTCTCTCTCTCTCTCTCTCTCTCTTTCTCGTAGTTACTATGTTGATGGTTGGATACAGTGCTGAATGGTGAAGTGATGTTGGTGTGAGTGGTGAATGTGAAGTGAATGGTGAAGGCTGGGCTCCCTGCCTGTGCCATTAAACCCCTACAACTCATCCAGAATGCCGCAGCCCGTCTGGTGTTCAACCTTCCCAAGTTCTCTCACGTCACCCCGCTCCTCCGCACACTCCACTGGCTTCCAGTTGAAGCTCGCATCTGTTACAAGACCATGGTGCTTGCCTATGGAGCTGTGAGGGAACGGCACCTCCGTACCTTCAGGCTCTGATCAGTCCCTACACCCAAACGAGGGCATTGCGTTCATCCACCTCTGGGCCTGCTGGCTCCCTTCCTCTGCGGAAGCATAGTTCCCGCTCAGCCCAGTCAAAACTGTTCGCTGCTCTGGCAGCCAGTGTGAACAAGCTCCTCACGACGCCATGACAGCGGAGTCACTCACCACCTTCCGGAGACATTTGAAACCCCACCTCTTTAAGGAATACCTGGGATAGGATAAAGTAATCCTTCTACCCCCCCCCCCCCCCTAAAAAATAAATAAATAATAATAATAATAATAATTGTGAAGGTTATCCACTGGCTATAGGGTGAATGAACCAATTTGTAAGTCGCTCTGGATAAGAGCGTCTGCTAAATGACGTAAATGTAAATGTAAATGTTTCCACCTAGTGCAGGGTTCTTCAATTCCGGTCCTGGAGGGCCGAAACACTTCTGTTTTTATTTCTACCTGATTGTTAATTGCATTCACCTGGTGTCCCAGGTCTGAATTAGCCCCTGATTAGAAGGAGAGGATGAAAAACAGAGGTGTTTCGGCCTCCAGGACCGGAATTGAAGAACCCTGACCTAGTGGTTAAAGAGTCTCAGTGGTCTAAGGCACTCTATCGCAGTGCTAGCTGTGCCACTAGAGATCCTGGTTCGAATCCAGGCTCTGTCGTAGCCGGCCGCGACCGGGAGACCCATGGGGCGGCGTACAATTGGCCCAGCGTCGTCCCAGGGTAGGGGAGGAAATCGCCGGCAGGGATGTAGCTCAGTTGGTAGAACATGGTGTTTGCAACGCCAGGGTTGTGGGTTCGATTCCCACGGGGGGGCAGTATAAAAAAATATGTATTCACTAACTGTAAGTCGCTCTGGATAAGAGCGTCTGCTAAATGACTAAAATGTAAATGTAAATGTAAATGTAGAGCATGGCGTTGCAACGCCAGGGTTGTGGTTTCGATTCCCACAGGGGGCCAGTATAAAAAAATAAAAAATTAATAATGTATGTAAGCACTCACTAACTGTAAGTCGCTCTGGATAAGAGCGTCTGCTAAATGACTAAAATGTAAATGTAAGAGAGAGATTAACCTCACCATCGAGGTGAAATAGTGGTATTACAGACTTGCCTATGGACTCTTTCTCAATTCATCCTTCCTCAATTCCTCCTCTCTCCTTGCTTCCTTCTCAAAATGCATTGGATAATATGGTCCAAGAGGAAGGGACCTTGGACATTCTCCTCTAATAGGGTTGAGAAGGAGGAGAGGAATCGATGAAAGACTAATTTAGATAGAGCCTTAGTGTCAGACAGAGCCATAGAGCAGGGTTTCCCAAACTCGGTCCCTGGGACCCACCCTGTGTGCACGTTTAGTTTTTTGCCCTAGCACTACACAGCTGATTCAAATAATCAAACTGGATGATGAGTTGGTATTTTGAATCAGCTGTGTAGTGCTAGCGCAAAAAGTGTGCATCCAATAGTGTATTTACCTCACTTTGTGCATGGGAAGTTGTCATGCTGAAACAGGAAAGGGCCATCCCCAAACTGTTGCCACAAATTTGGACGTACAGAATCGTTTACAATGTCATTGTATGTTGTAGCATTAATATTTCCCTTCAGTAGCCCGGACCAAAAAAAACTGCCGCAGACCCTTATTCCTCCTCCACCAAACTTACAGTTGGCACTATGCATTGGGGCAGGTAGCATTCTCCTGGCATCCGCCAAACCCAGATTCATCCGTCGGACTGCCAGATGGTGAAGCATGATTCATCACTCAAGAGAATGTGTTTCCAATGCTCCATAGTCCAATGGGGGCGGAGCTTTACACCACTCCAGCCTACGCTTAACATTGACCATAGAGATCTTAGGCTTGTGTGCGGCTGCTCGGCCATGGAAAACCCATTTCATTAAGCTCCAGACAAACAGTTATTGTGCTGATGTTGCTTCTAGAGGCAGTTTGGAACTCGGTAGTGAGTGTTGCAACTGAGGACAGACGATTTTTACGCGCTATGCGATTCGGCACTCGGCGGTCCTGTGAGCTTGCATGGCCTACCACTTCACGGCTGAGCCGTTGTTGCTCCTAGACGTTTCCACTTCACAATAACAGCGCTTACAGTTGACCGGGGCAGCTCTAGCAGGGCAGAAATTTCACAAACTGACTTGTTGGAAAGGTGGCATCTTATGACGGTGCCACGTTAAAGGTCACTGAGCTCTTGAGTAAGGCCATTCGACTGCCAAGGTTTGTCTATGGAGATTGCATGGCGGTGTGTTCGATTTTATACACCTGTCAGCAACGGGTGTGGCTGAAATATCAACATCCACTAATTTCAAGGGGTGTCCACATACTTTTGTATATATAGTGTATGTTTAAAACAGATGTGCACGATGGGAAACAAACATGTTTCCATTTGAAGCTAAAGTGGGGGGAGTCACGTGGTGGCCAGTGATGTGTTGATTTGACAGTTTCTCACCTGTTAAAACGGTGTCACTTACGGTAAGGGACAGGAACAGACATAGGGCAGAGGTAACGATATCACAAGAACCTGGATAGATTTAACACAGACCTGTTAGACAGAAAACACAGTACGTTGTTGGAGATATCTGAGGCCATCGATGCTGAGCCAGATATGACCAAAAGGTTTGACAGAGGTGAGATGGAGGAGAGGATTGTGGATATCTACGTCGGTGCAGACACCCTGAGAGACGGTGAGACCAGCACCAAGAGAGAAGAGACAGCAGACACTGCTCCTAATAATGGACCAGGAGACCAGTCCTCAGGAAACAGCCACACAGTCTCTCTCACATGCACACACACACAGAAATGTCCATGCACACACATGCACACACAAGACAAAACACGTGCTCGCGCACACATGCACACATTGTTGTTGCAGATTATAAGGCCTCAAAGAACTCAACTGCAGAGAGAGACCAGCTACAGACAAGATACATGTGGTTTAACATCACCATGACAACATAATGTAACACATAAAGCAGCCATCAGTGCACACAACTTCCTCCTTCATTCTCACACACGCCCACACTGTAGGTACTAGATTCAGTCTGCAGCGCAGAAGATCAGCGCTATAGTGGAATTGAAATTCAAAGGCAATGTTCCCACCTTTGCGGAGACTGCATTCACGGTAAACTCTGCATATGTCAGCTTAATTGAAAATTAACTTTACATTTCAACAGATCTTCTCCTCTACAGATTGAATCTAGGTCTTACTGTCAGATTGAGCCACAGCAGAGGAAGAAGAAAATGAAGGTAATGACGGAGAGAGAGAACATAAAGAGAAAAAAAGTACAGTTATGTTAAGATTTAGAGGACAGTATGTATGTAAACATGTTGTAGTCTGTCAAATGTTTGTATTCATAGTTTCTTAGCAACATGACATGTCATTTGCCATGTAGTCTTATGATTCGTTTTTTTCTTCATTTTCTTCATGATCAATTAACAGCATCAATGTCTTTAATAAGAAGAAGAACAAATCCCCAGATGTAGTAATAAAGGGACAATGTCCTCTGAGTCTACCAGCTTCCTGATTGAATGGGATTGGATACTTTAAACAGTGTTAGACAGAGACAGAAGGCAGAAATGTACTGAGAGGGCACACATGAACACACACATACACGCATACACACACACACACACACACACACACACACACACACACACACACACACACACACACACACACACACCCACACACACACACACACACACACACACACACACACACACACACACACACACACACACACACACACACACACACACACACACACACACCCACTCACACACACAGTCGACCCAAATTAATAAACAAACAACACAGCATCAGCTTAGTTAATTTATTCAAATATGACTTGTGTTAGGGTTGACAAATCACTTACATTTCTAGGACAAAAACACAGAACAGAATGATCAAAGATGAAGAGGACGTTACACCAAACTGTCTGGTCTACAAGCCTTCATCACAAATTGGACCCTATATCCCTTTGTAGTGCACTATATGGAGAATAGGGTGCCATTTTGGATGCAGCCCAAGTCTCCTTCTTATTGGTGGATGGAGCCTTGAAGCATCCTGCCACCATCTGTGGGCCACAGACAGAGAACAGAGAGGGACCGGGTGGAGCCACATCAGATTTACTATTTATTCATATCGCCAAGATTTGCATTATTCATTCTTTACTGAATGGTTAAACATATTTCTACATGGTGTTCTCTTTCTGGACTACAATTTGTAATAGCTTTCCACTGGGCAAAAACTGGTTGAATCAACATTGTTTCCATGTGATTTCAAACCCAAAAATTCACTGTGATGATGAATCAACTTTTGGATTTGCTAAAAGTAATCAACGTAAGGGTATTTCATATTTTTTCAGCCAACTCAACCAAATGTAAATCAAAACCAGACGTTGAACTGACGTCTGTTAATAGGCCAAGAGTGTGCAAAGCTGTCATCAAGGCAAAGGGTGGCTATTTGAAGAATCTCAAATATTAAATATATTTTGATTTGTTTAACACTTCTTTGGTTACTGCATGATTCCATATGTGTTATTTCATAGTTTTGATGTCTTCACGACTATTCTGTAATGTAAAAAATAGTAAAAATAAAGAAAAAGCCTTAAATGAGAAGGTGTTCTAAATCTTTTGGCTGGTAGTATATATATATTTATCTTTCTTAACAACAGACATTTCTGTTCAACCTCAAGAAGAGAGTCTGGATTGGTCTGACTGACTCTGTTAATGAGGGGACCTGGAAATGGGTGGATGGCACATCACTGTCCACAGGGTGAGAGATGATAACTAATCTGTGAATAAGACTCCATTCAAAATGTTTCAATACATGTTATTGTTATTGATGATAGCAGTAAACAAAGTTAACTTTAAGATGAAACATTCCTGTATATTATTTAGGATTGTAATGTTCTGTGATTTCTGACTGTTGTTAACCCTGTCATACTGGTATTAACCTTGATATCGAATTGTTTTTAACCCTGTAGGTTACTGGTATTAACCATGATATCTGACTGTTTTTACCCTGTAGGTACTGGTATTAACCATGATATCTGACGGTATTTAACCCTGTAGGTACTGGTATTAACCATGATATCTGACTGTTTTTAACCCTGTAAGGTACTGGTATTAACCATGATATCTGACTGTTTTTAACCCTGTAGGTACTGGTATTAACCAGGATATCTGATGGTTTTTAACCCTGTATGTACTGGTATTAACCAGGATATCTGACGGTTTTTAACCCTGTAGGTACTGGTATTAACCAGGATATCTGATGGTTTTTAACCCTGTAGGTACTTGTATTAACCATGATATCTGACTGTTTTTACCCTGTAGGTACTGGTATTAACCATGATATCTGACTGTTTTTAACCCTGTAGGTACTGGTATTAACCATGATATCTGACTGTTTTTAACCCTGTAGGTACTGGTATTAACCATGATATCTGACTGTTTTTAACCCTGTAGGTACTGGTATTAACCATGATATCTGACTGTTTTTAACCCTGTAGGTACTGGTATTAACCATGATATCTGACTGTTTTTAACCCTGTAGGTACTGGTATTATCCATGATATCTGACTGTTTTTAACCCTATAGGTACTGGTATTAACCATGATATCTGACTCTTTTTAACCCTGTAGGTGCTGGTGTTAACCATTAAGTCTAACGGTATTTAACCCTGTAGGTACTGGTATGACAAACAGCCTGTAGCTCAACTGGTAGAGCACGGCGCTTGTAACGCCAAGGTAGTGGGTTCGATCCCCGGGACCACCCATACACAAAAATGTATGCACGCATGACTGTAAGTCGCTTTGGATAAAAGCGTCTGCTAAATGGCATATTATATTATATATTTATAATACAGGTCCTACTGGGGATGACAACTGTGCTGAGATATACAAAGATCAGCATCTTCTAAAGGCATGGAATGACATGTCATGTGACATCAAACTCAACTGGATTTGTGAGATAAGGGTTTAACATCACCATGACAACATACTGTAACACGTACAGTAGCCTACAGTGCACACAACTTCCTCTTTCTCTCTCTCTCTCTCTCTCTCTCTCTCTCTCTCTCTCTCTCTCTCTCTCTCTCTCTCTCTTTTTCTCTCTCTCTCTCTCTCTCTATCAAACCCACATACACACATGCATGCACACAACCGTTGTATTTATTTTTTAGTATCATGTGAATGTAAGTCCTACGTATTTCCTGTTTGTAGTTTCCTGTGTATCAGTAGTTATGTTTCACACCTCATCAGAGTCAACATGAATTTAGTTCATTGGTGAAAGGCCAGAGCAGAAACAGGCACAGAGACAGACACAGGGGTAACGTTAGGACCAGAAACTGAGAATAGACTGAAAACACAAACAGTTGTTGGAGATGTCTGAGGCCATCTATGCTGAGCCAGATATGAACAAGAAGGTCAAGTTTGACAGAGGTGAGATGGAGGAGAGGATTGTGGATATTTACATCAGTGCAGACATCCTGAGAGATTGTGAGACCAGCACCAAGAGAGAAGAGACAGCAGACACTGCTCCTAATAATGGACCAGGAGACCAGTACTTAGGTAACACACATTTACATTTCATTTACATTTTAGTCATTTAGCAGACGCTCTTATCCAGAGCGACTTACAGTTAGTGAATAGAGAGAGAGAGAGAGAGAGAGAGAGAGAGAGAGAGAGAGAGAGAGAGAGAGAGAGAGAGAGAGAGAGAGAGAGAGAGAGAGAGAGAGAGAGAGTGAGAGAGAGAGTTACTGTGGGTTATTGTAACACCAATTTCTCACAGATCCAGTTATGATTTGTGCAACATTTGTCATCATTCCATGTCTTTACAGAGTCATCTTGTCCATAGTATATCTCACCACAGTCCTCCTGCCCAGAGAACTGACCACCATTATCAGGCTGTCCTGCCCCCCAGTACCTAAACACAGAGAACCAGACAGTCAGACACTGTGGTACAAACATCCTTATAGACATATGTTTTTTTCAGCTGTAAAGACACACATAATTCCTCTCTAAGACGAGCATACCATTATCAACACTTGTATTATTAATTTCTTTACTCTTTCCATGACATTTTCAAATAGTAATTGGCTTCTATGATGCTTCTATAGAGTCTAAACATATATTTTTAGGAACATGATTGGAAGCTCTCTTTCTCTCTCGTTGTTTATCTGGTAGTCTAGTAATTATTATGTTGATGGTTGGATACAGTGAGAAGGAGGAGAGGAGATAGGAGGAGAGGAGATAGGAGGAGAGGAGATGGGAGGAGAGGATATAGGAGGAGAGGAGATAGGAGGAGAGGAGATGGGAGGAGAGGAGATAAGATGAGAGGAGATAGGAGGAGAGGAGATAGGAGGAGAGGAGATGGGAGGAGGGGAGATAGGAGGAGAGGAGATAGGAGGAGAGGAGATGGGAGGAGAGGAGATAAGATGAGAGGAGATAGGAGGAGAGGAGATAGGAGGAGAGGAGATAAGATGAGAGGAGATAGGAGGAGAGGAGATAGGAGAGGAGATAGGAGGAGAGGAGATCGGAGAGGAATCTAGGAAAGACTAATTGAGATAGAGCCTTAGTGTCAGAGAGACATAGAGGAGGAAGAAGAACATTAAGAGAATGAGGAAGAGAGAAAAAATAAGACAAATAATAGTTGTGTTTAGATTTAGAGGAGAGTATGTAGACATACTGTACTCTGGAAAATGACTCTTCATTATTTTATTAGAAACATGTAATGTGATTTGACATAGGTTGAGGCTAAGTAAAAAATTTATTTAAAAAAACGATGCTAATGAAAGCCGTGACTCACAACCTTCACTGTACAAGGGACAACGTGTAGTTGACCAATGGTAACACACTGCACCATGCACCAGTGGACCTGGCTGCTACATACCCACTCACTCATGCATGGTGTCTATCTACTGTTGTGTCTCTTCCTGGCGGTTGCTGTCTGCTCAAACCACTGGTTAAGGTGTGAAGTCCTCCCTAAATCTATAACACTGTACATTCTCAGACACAGACTGTTAAACTAAAGCAGATGTTTAAGAGGATATACCACAGAATATACTGTCCGTTGTACTGTGTGCCGCTCCTTAAAGTACCAAAGTATATTTTAAGGGGGCAATTAGAATTAGCCTTTATATGGAGCAGTCTGAGGAGATTTATGCTAATGTTGACAGGAAGAGCTGTGGACAGGATACAGTGAACAGGAGCATAGATAAACAACCTGAATCTCAGAATACTGGTAAGTACACTGTTGTCATAGAGACACACACATCGAAGAGTAAACCAAGAGTTATTATTCTTCCAATTGCCACACAAACAATTTAGCTTATGTTAATGTGATGATATTGGCTTATGCCCAATGCCCCAAGGCTTCAAAAGCCAACTGAGTAAAATAAACTGTAACGAACTACATCTCCTAAATGAAAATACTACATCTCCTAAATGAAAGGTCGTTCCTTTAAGATTAGAGGTTAAATGTTCTGAAATGTTCGAGGCTCTGTAGGATGTATACTAATTGCAGAAACATTCATTTTCATGTTCATAAAGTCCTATGTAACTCGCCACTGTGTATTTCCAACCTGGTCTCAAAGCATTTCGTTTTATTCTGTACGTAAAGCAAGACACTCTATTTAGTATGATATGTTACCGTTCATATGTTACCTTTTATATGTCAATGTGTGGATGCCCATCATCCATTTGGTGTGATATGTTACGAATTACAATTTGTATGATATGTTACGAATTTGCTAAACTTACAATATGTTATGAATTTGCTAAACGTGTGATATGTTATGAATTCTACTAACATTAGCTATCTGGCTAACATTAGCAAGGCTAGGGGTTAACTGTAACTGGCCACTATATTTCCTGTTGCAGTGAGAAGCTGTATCTTTAACAATCACAAGTCCCCCTCAACAAAAAGAGAGATGGGGGTCAGAAACCACCACTTTAAATGTGCAGCTATTTTTCCACCTTTTAGAGATTATGCAAAATAGATTCTTCATACTTTGATATCATATGGGGCGAATCCTATCTTCCACTTATGTCAAATTTAGACTTAGTCATTCATTTATATCAATGGGAGACTAAGTGAATTTTGAATTAAAGGGATACTTCAGGATTTTGGCAATGATGCCCTTTATCTACTTCCCCACAGTCAGATGAGCTTGTGGATACCATTTGTATGACTCTGTATCCAGTATGAAGGAAGTTAGAGGTGGTTTTGTGAGCCATTGCTAACTAGAGTTGACTGGAGGTTTATGGCATGGAGGTCATTGCGCTAATTCTAGTTTCAATCAGGTTTGACATAACAGACTGTAAAAACACCAGCTCCTATTGATTTACATTTTGGAAATCTGTTCCCAAGTATTCCCAAGTATAATAGAGAGACCCACACTAACGTAAACAAGGTTTGAAATTATTACATTTTAGTCCAATTTTATATCTATTTGGACTTCTTGCTGTCAATTTGCAGCCTGGTAATTATTTGCAATTATGTTCCGGCCCCCTGACCATTCGCTCAAGACAAAAATCTGCCCGCGGCTGAATCTAGTTGATGATCCCTGCGCTATATGGTCCATGTTCGATTGTGTCTCATTGATGATGCTATGTACAGTACCTGTGTCCACAGAGCCTGATAGCTCAGGGAAGAGATCCTCCAGAGTTGCTGCAGTGTGTCTGGGTCTGCTGTGTGTTCTACTGGCTGGGATCATAGGCCTGTCTGTCTACTGTAAGTCTGAAGTTATAATTCCTACAATTCACCAGTAGTTCTGTGATTATCTCGTTTAATGATAAACTTTGTTGTTGTTGTGACAGATGATGGGGTCTCTAAGAGCTTATTAGCATATAAGACCAACTCATCTGCAGAGAGAGACCAGCTACTGACCAGCTACAACAACCTGACTGAAGAGAGAGACCAGCTACTGACCAGCTACAACAACCTGACTGAAGAGAGAGACCAGCTACTGACCAGCTACACCACCCTGACTGAAGAGAGAGACCAGCTACAGACTGAGCGAGAGATTCTTAACAGGAGGCTTACCAATCTCAGTGAGTAAACCTACAGTAATACATTATCATTAATCCCACACACTTTATAGTGTGTCTGTATTCTTTCATT
This sequence comes from Coregonus lavaretus, assembly GCF_964263955.1. Taxonomy (NCBI): domain Eukaryota; kingdom Metazoa; phylum Chordata; class Actinopteri; order Salmoniformes; family Salmonidae; genus Coregonus; species Coregonus lavaretus. The sequence goes on along the minus strand of NW_028159258.1, from coordinate 25,996 downwards.
AAGTGTTTAGTGTGATAAGTTGAAGGAAATTCATTTTTTCATCTTGTAGAACAAACCTGTCCTGAAGGCTGGCAGAAGTTTGAATCCAGTTGGTACTTCCTGTCTACTGAGACTAAAACCTGGAACGAGAGCAGAGAGGACTGTCTGGAGAGAGGAGCAGACCTGGTGATCATAAACAGTTATAAGGAACAGGTGAGAGAGAGAGAGAGAGAGAGAGAGAGAGAGAGAGCGAGAGAGCGAGAGAGAGAGAGAGAGAGAGAGAGAGAGAGAGAGAGAGAGAGAGAGAGACAGAGAGAGAGCGAGAGAGAGAGAGAGACAGAGAGAGAGCGAGAGAGAGAGAGAGACAGAGAGAGAGAGAGAGAGAGAGAGAGAGAGAGAGAGAGAGAGAGAGAGAGAAAGAGGTCAGCTTCACCTGGAATGTTTTTCCAACAGTCTTGAATGACTTCCCACATATGCTGAGCACTTGTTGACTACTTTTCCTTCACTCTGCGGTCCGACTCAACCCAAACCATCTCAATTGGGTTGAGGTCGGGGGATTGTGGAGGCCAGGTCATCTATGCAGAACTCCATCACTCTCCTTCTTGGTAAAATAGCCCTTACACAGCCTGGAGGTGTGTTGGTTCATTGTCCTGTTGATAAACAAATGATGGTCCCACTAAGCCCAAACAAGAAGGGATGGCATATCGCTGCAGAATGCTGTGGTAGCCATGCTGGTTAAGTGTGCCTTGAATTCTAAATAAATCACAGACAGTGTCACCAGAAAAGCACCCCACACACCATAACACCTCCTCCTCCATGCTTTACGGTGGGAACAACACATGCGGATATCATCCGTTCACCCACACCACGTCTCACAAAGACACAGCGGTTGGAACTAAAAATCTCCAAATTGGACTCCAGACCAAAGGACACATTTCCACCTGTCTAATGTCCATTACTCATGTTTCTTGGCCCAAGCGGATCTCTTCTTCTTATTGGTGTACTTTAGCAGTGGTTTCTTTGCAGTAATTCGACCATGAAGGCCTGATTCACACAGTCCCCTCTGAACAGTTGATGTTGAGATGTGTCTGTGACTTGAACTATGTGAAGCATTAATTTGGGCTGGTAACTCTAATGAATTTATCCTCTACAGAAGAGGTAAATCTGGGTCTTCCTTTCCTGTGGCAGTCCTCATGAGAGCCAGTTTCATCGTAACGCTTGATGGTTTTTGTGATTGCACTTGAAGAAACTTTCAAAGTTCTTGACATTTTCCGTATTTACTGACCATGGCTTAAAGTAATGATGGAGTGTCATTTCTCTTTGCTTATTTGAGCTGTGCTTGCCACAATATGGACTTTGTCTTTTACCAAATAGGGCTATCTTTTGTACACCCCCCTACCTTGTCACAACACAATTGACTGGCTCAAACACATTAAAAAGGAAATAAATTCCACAAATTAACTTTTAACAAGCCACAACCGTTAATTTAAATGCATTCCAGGTGACTACCTCATGAAGCTGTTTGAGATAATGCCAAGAGTGTGCAAAGCTGTCATCAAGGCAAAGGGTGGCTATTTGAAGAATCTCAAATATAAAATATATTTTGATTTGTTTAACACTTTTTGGTTACTACATGATTCCATATGTGTTATTTCATAGTTCTGATGTCTTCACTATTATTCTACAATGTAAAAAAATAGTACAAATTAAGAAAAAGCCTTGAATGAGTAGGTGTTCTAAAACTTTTGGCTGGTAGTGTATATATATTTATGTTTCTCGACAACAGACATTTCTGTACAACCTCAAGAGAGTCTGGATTGGTCTGACTGACTCTGTTCAGGAGGGGACCTGGAAATGGGTGGACGGCACATCACTGTCCACAGGGTGAGAGATGATAACTAATCTGTGAATAAAGCTCCATTCAACCTTTTTCTATACAGGTTACTGTCATTGATGATAGCAGTCAACAAAGTTAACTTTAAGATGAAGCATTTCTGTATATTATTTAGGATTGTGATGTTCTAACTGTGATATCTGATGGTTTTTAACCCTGTAGGTACTGGTATTAACCATGATATCTGATGGTTTTTAACCCTGCATTTACTGGTATTAACCATGATATCTGATGGTTTTTAACCCTGTAGGTACTGGTATTAACCATGATATCTGACTGTTTTTAACCCTGTAGGTACTGGCTTGACAAACAGCCTGATAATTTTGGTCATACTGGGGAGGACTGTGCTGAGATACACACAGATCATAGTCCTCTAAAGGCATGGAATGACATGTCATGTGACAGCAAACTCAACTGGATTTGTGAAAAAGTGGTTTAACATCGACCATGACAACATACTGTAACATGTACAGTAGCCTACAGTGCAAATAACTTCCTCCTTCTCTCTCTCTCTCTCTCTCTCTCTCTCTCTCTCTCTCTCTCTCTCTCTCTCTCTCTCTCTCTCTCTCTCTCTCTCTCTCTCTCTCTCTCTCGCACGCTCTGTCTCAAACCTACGAACACACTTATTATTTGTTTGTAGTAGCATATTAATAAAAGTCCTTCTTATTTCCTGTTTGTTGCTTCCTGTGTACCAGTAGTTATGTTTCACACATCATCAGATACAACATGAAGTTAGTGCATTTGACTTTTTGCACACTCTACATGCAGTGCATTTAATCAATTACAATTCAAATACATTCTTCTTACTTGCTACATATATTTACATGCTCCCATTTACGTCTGGTGCAAACATTCTCAACCCTACCAAACCACCATTACATACACTGTATAGGAGTGTAGTAGAGATATCAAAGGGTATCAAAGGATGTTACTTAATCATATTTGACAGTCAGTCTTTGTTATCAAGTTACATATAAGCACAATATCAAATGCTCATATTTGACTGTTGTTCCCCTATATGGGTCCCAAAAGAGGGAAGTGAAATGGTTCAACCAGCTGTCACTCAAAAACTCCTCCACCAATCAGGTTCATCAAGTGAGAGGAGAGCCCTGGTGGTTTCTGTTGTCATCTCATCCTCACTGGTTAAGGAAGGGGGAATTCTGGAAACTCCCTGAATTATCTTGGGGCTGTTACATATGATATTTAATATATGTTAACAGCTAGACTTTGTTCTCCACTTCCCCTCTATTATCTATATCTTCCTGGTATGATAGTGTCCTGTCCATCACCACAAATAGCAAGTCCCATTCCCTGGGCAGGAGGACTGTGTTGAGATATACTCTGGACAAGATGACCATGTAGAGACATGGAATGATTTATATTGTGCCACAGAAAATGGTTTAACAATAAGCACTGTAACAATCTCTCACACACACACATGCACACAAGTACGTACACAAGTATGCAAACTTGTTCTATTTTTTGTATTAGCATAGCCACAACTACCCGTGTCATTTTGTTGATACTTCCCTAGAGTTAACACCTACAGCAGTCACACAGACAGAGAAACACAGATGACTCAGAGACAGAGATATCATTGGAAGCAGAGACTTAACGTATAGTAGACCTACCTAGAAAGAAAGACCCAGGCATTGTTAAAGATGTCAAAGTTAATCTATGCCGATCCAGAAATGAACAAGAAGGTCAAGTTTGACAGAGGTGAGATGGAGGAGAGGATTGTGGATATCTACATCAGTGCAGACACCCTGAGAGACGGTGAGACCAGCACCAAGAGAGAAGTGACAGCAGACACTGCTCCTAATAATGGACCAGGAGACCAGTACTCAGGTAACACACACACACAGACACACAGCAGGACTCTTAGCCTGATAGCTCAAAGAACAGACCCTTCCTACAGATGTAGAATCTCACTATATTGATGCTGTGTACTAATACAGTCTAGGTAGATGGGTTTGGGTTAGTTATCTGTGTTCTAATACAGTCTAGGTAGATGGGTTTGGGTTGGTTATCTGTGTTCTAATACAGTCTAGGTAGATAGGTTTGGGTTAGTTATCTGTGTTCTAATACAGTCTAGGTAGATAGGTTTGGGTTAGTTATCTGTGTTCTAATACAGTCTAGGTAGATAGGTTTGGGTTGGTTATCTGTGTTCTAATACAGTCTAGGTAGATAGGTTTGGGTTAGTTATCTGTGTTCTAATACAGTCTAGGTAGATGGGTTTGGGTTAGTTATCTGTGTTCTAATACAGTCTAGGTAGATAGGTTTGGGTTGGTTATCTGTGTTCTAATACAGTCTAGGTAGATAGGTTTGGGTTAGTTATCTGTGTTCTAATACAGTCTAGGTAGATAGGTTTGGGTTACTTATCTGTGTTCTAATACAGTCTAGGTAGATATGTTTGGGTTGGTTATCTGTGTTCTAATACAGTCTAGGTAGATGGGTTTGGGTTGGTTATCTGTGTTCTAATACAGTCTAGGTAGATAGGTTTGGGTTAGTTATCTGTGTACTAATACAGTCTAGGTAGATGGGTTTGGGTTAGTTATCTGTGTTCTAATACAGTCTAGGTAGATGGGTTTGGGTTGGTTATCTGTGTTCTAATACAGTCTAGGTAGATAGGTTTGGGTTAGTTATCTGTGTTCTAATACAGTCTAGGTAGATGGGTTTGGGTTGGTTATCTGTGTTCTAATACAGTCTAGGTAGATAGGTTTGGGTTAGTTATCTGTGTACAAATACAGTCTTGGTAGATGGGTTTGGGTTAGTTATCTGGGCACATACAGCAGTGTTTCCTTCAAACCACAAACACTAAAGTACACACAATAGAATATACTACCACATCTTAATTTTCCATTTAAATATTTTGTAAAATATTGTAAATTTGATCAAATGTGGAATGATACCAGTCATCAGTCAATCATCCGGGTGACTTCTGACTACTGTTGATCTCTTTCCCACTAACAGGTATATTTGGTGATATTTTCCCCTCAGAACCCACAGTAAAGTTTGAGGCCATCTTGAAGGTGTGACACAGTCATCATCAGGCTGAATTTGGTGCAAACCACAACACAAACAACCTGACAAAGATAAATGTCATTCAGTTTCCCAGATGTAAATATGCAGGTGCCATCATTACTGTATAAGATATTCATTGTATTTTCCATCTCTTAGATATATTGTGTTTTGTATTTGTGTCAAAGCAACAGTTAGTGTCAAAGCACCAGTTTAGTCATTAGGTTGTTATGACGGTTCACTGCCACCCTATGGCCTCTGTTGTCTCTGCTAGTCAACATGATGGCTGCTGGAAGCTTCTTGGTAACTGAGTCACTCCTCATCTCTCTTCCAACCCCACTCATGAGGTTGGCCACGTTCCAGGCTGACTACATTGATGTCGCCTGCCAGATGTCACAACTCCTCGATAGATGTTTAACATATCAGCTAACCAAATCATATGGTATACCAATCTAATGCCCAACAGCACAGTCGATGACTTGGCCAGCAGCCATGGGTCAATGGCTGTCTTCAATGTAGTCGGCCTGGAATGAGACCATCCTCGGTGTGGTTGACAGATTGAGCAGTACTGAGCTCTGACCTCACAGACACAGGAAACTACTAACCCTGCTACTGCCCTCCCTCCCTCCCATCTCCCTCTGACCTCACAGACACAGGAAACTACTAACCCTGCTCCTGCTCTCCCTCCCTTCCATCTCCCTCTGACAGTATCCTCTTCTTTTATCACTCTGGTTACGATTTAACTCTTTGGCCTCAAGTTCATTTCAAAGCCATAACTAAGTTTAATTTCTTTGTACATGTCACGCCCTGACTCTGGGGACTCCTATTTGTTGAGTCAGCGTGTGTATATTCTATGTTGTGGTGTTCTATGTTATAGGTTCTATTATGTGTAGATCTATGTTGGCCGGGGTGGTTCTCAATCAGAGGCAGCTGTAGCTCGTTGTCTCTGATTGGAGACCATAAATAGGCAGCCTATTGGCACTAGTGGGTGGTGGGATCTTGTTCCTTGTTAAGGTATGTTGTGTTGTGCTGCCTTGGACTTCACGTATCGTTTGTTTATTGTTTTGTCGTTGTGTTTATTCGTTAATAAACATGTATGCATATCACGCTGCTCCTTGGTCCGTCCCGTTCGTCAACGATCGTGACAGTACAACTATGTTGAATAATGGGTGAATATTGACCGTGTTAGCCACAATCTCACTCAGATGTGATGATTAAAGCTTCAGGTTACCTTTGTCAAGATTTTGAATCTTTCTTTAAATCTGAATATCTTTGTAGTTCATTCTAATTATAACCTGAGAACAAACTCATTTTCTTGTGAGATGAAATTAATCTCTGTATAATTGATGTACAGGTAGTGGATATATAGGACATGGGATGTAATAATGTTCAATGTTTTTATTTATTCAACAAAAGCTGGAGAGCACATGCTTAAAAAAATAATGAAATTACAAATTACCATTACATTCAATTTCACCTCATTACCGTACAAAATACATATTTTTTAAATAATCGTCATCTTAATCTGAGGAAGTAATGCGTATTTAACCATTTAACAGGATCGTTACACCTGAGAGCTGAGAAAGATACATTTGTTTCAGATTACTTCTCCTTGTACATTGGTGGGGGGAATGATCAGTAATATACAGAACATAATTAAAGAACAGTATGTAACCTGTATCGGCTGTTCTGCTGATGGTAAAAAAATATATATATACATTTTACCACCAATTTGCAGTTCAGCTCTTACGAACTCTATTGCTCACAATATCACATCCTGTCAAATGGAGAAGCACTCACCTGTACTCTGTACTAGTAACTATTGATGCAAGGAGCTCTTCAATCAAACTCTTCTTACAGTGTATCAGTTCTCTCTGTCATCCCAATCATGCGTTTTTTTATAGCTGTGATAATGACGATCCATCCCATACAGTGACGTTGAGGTCTCGACTGAAAGAGAACCTTAAAGTTACTTTCTCTTTCCATTTGGATAAATCTTTAACTTCACGTTCTTCATTACAATGTAATATATTTATGTGATAGTGAGGTATAGTCATACTAGACACAATGTAGCTCCGATTCTTATTATATTTGGTTACATGTAGCCAGAGGGGGGAATTGTCAGAGGTTACCAGGGTAACTGCATTGGCAGGGAGCGTTAGTAGTCTCTAAGCTTTGTCTGCCAATCATGTTTTTAGCTGGTGAAATTCTGACCTCTTGTGCCCACAGTGCACCATGTCAAGACGATGATTTAGACAGAATCCCAATTACTCTTAAACAGCTTCATATTGTCGTTTCCTTTACTTTGTTATGTCAGAGTGAGACCCGGATGTTTTCCCCATAGAGATTCATTAGATTCTATTTAATTCTATGGGTTTCTCATCATATTGCTTTCATATGGCTAGGTCTTTCAGATCTGTGTTGGTTACAAAGGAAAGAAGGCAAGGACAGGAGACAAGGAAAGGAAGCAGATTGAGACTATTGGGACGTGACCTTATGGGTGTTTGGTATCACAGCTGCTGACTGTGTTGTGTTTATGGGTGTTTGGTATCACAGCTGCTGACTGTGTTGTGTTTATGGGTGTTTGGTATCACAGCTGCTGACTGTGTTGTGTTTATGGGTGTTTGGTATCACAGCTGCTGACTGTGTTGTGTTTATGGGTGTTTGGTATCACAGCTGCTGACTGTGTTGTGTTTATGCTGGAGTGCAGCAGCTGTAGAGGTAGCACTTAATCCAACATCTATATCTGTACAGTGATGTCTGTTTGCACACATCAATACAGGTCACATTCTAACACACACACACACACACACACACACACACACACACACACTGGACACACTCTTTTGTCTCCATAACACAGTAATATGTCAAATGAATAAACCTTCAGTGTTTGTTCAGGAGAAAGTTTACATTGATAAAGACTGATGGATTGCTGTCGTTCAGAATGTCAACACGTTGGACACACCCAAACACATATGTACACTCAGTGGATGTTAACAGTTGGCCCTGTGGGTGACTGGGTCCAAACAGCGGGAGGCTAGAGAAGGAGGATACATTGGCACACACACAATCACAGATTTCTAAAGTGGGGGTTAATGTTCTCTGAAGAACGCTGGAGAACAGAATGTTGGATGTCTGCATTCCAGCAACGTTCAGCAAACATTCTGATGTGTTTGGATAAAATGGTTCCATTGTTGTACATCTGACCTGTGTCACTAACGTTGTCACTGATGTTGTATTATACCAAGTCAATCAGTATTACTAATGTTGTATCATCTAGCAAAGGTGAAACACATTGATGCTGCTTCCTGGGTTGAGAATTGAGGTCCTGTTTGGCGTAGATGATAACAGTGTGGCCCTAGCACTGTAAGGGTGGTGGGTTCGATTCCCGCTGGAGTCACATACCCTATACTCAAAATGTATGCACCCACTCTACTGTAAATCGCTTTGGATTAAAGAGGTTGCTAATATTGTTACATGTTAACAGACTTCTGTTAAAATCCCAAACCCTGTCCCAGCAGGAGGCCTTTTGCCTTTTGGTAGGCCGTCATTGTAAATAAGAATTAGTTCTTAACTGACTTCCATAGTTAAATAAAAGTTAAATAAAATAAATACTTTCAAATTTAAGGTAATCATGAAAAAACAATGTATTTTGGAGATGGTTTTCACCTACGGTACCAATCCTGATTCAACTGTTGTGTGTAGAGTACAGTATGTATCAATACTGTATATCACCTTGTTGGAAGACACTTTTACCTTTCATATGGTACTATGAGAAATGGTACCGTATGATGTTGTGTTGTCAAGGCTACAGCCATGATTCTCCACTCTGTTCCTGATGTTGTGTTGTCAAGGCTACAGCCATGATTCTCCACTCTGTTCCTGATGTTGTGTTGTCAAGGCTACAGCCATGATTCTCCACTCTGTTCCTGATGTTGTATTGTCAAGGCTAGAGCCATGATTCTCCACTCTGTTCCTGATGTTGTGTTGTCAAGGCTACAGCCATGATTCTCCACTCTGTTCCTGTAACTGGTAGTATATTTGTAATTTTTTTTGTACCTTTATTTATACAGATAATTCTTGTTGGGAGATCTTTTACATTTACATTTACGTCATTTAGCAGACGCTCTTATCCAGAGCGACTTACAAATTGGTGCATTCACCTTATAGCCAGTGGGATAACCACTTTACAATATGTTTTTGGTGGGGGGGGTAAGGGGGGGTAGAAGGATTACTTTATCCTATCCCAGGTATTCCTTAAAGAGGTGGGGTTTCAAGTTTTACAAGAGAGACCTGTCGTACCTTGTTCCAGTACTGTGTTGTTCCAAGATCTTTACATGGCAGTTAGTCTGTTTGTTTATATATTGTTCCAGGACTGTGGAAGTATGTTCTGAATGTTTTGACTCATGCAGGGCTGGTTCCATGACAAATACAAAAAGACAACGTAATTAAAACAAGGTGGAGATACCTCCATACCAAAACATACAGATTGTGTGAAGTGTACAGAAGCTATGATTAACCCTCATTCACACATTCACACGTTCATTATCTCTTCTGTCATCCATCTCTCTCCCTCTCCCTCCCTCTTTACAACTCTCTGTCATTCACTTCTTCCTTTCTCTTGTTCTTCTAAGACTGTGATGATATTATTTTTCCTATCAGGTCTCTCTCCGTTTCTCCACCTTTACTCTCTCTGTCTCTGTCTCTGTCTCTGTCTCTGTCTCTGTCTCTGTCTCTGTCTCTGTCTCTGTCTCTGTCTCTCGCTCTCTCTCTGTCTTTTAAAGGTTATTGTTCTTTCTGGACATCTGTAGCATCATGTTACTGTACTTTCTATACAATTGGAATGATTTATTCTAATTCTACATTACCTTCGACTTACTACGGTGAGAGAGAGAGGCTGAAGTAGGTGGGCGATGTTAAGGCTAGAGTTAATTATTTCAGACATTTTGTGTTAAATTGTAGGATTTTATCACTATGATGGAAAGAATTAGACTACTGTATGATGAGGGGGCTGTCCTGGTAAACTGTTGGGAGGAGCTAGGATAACAAAAGGTGTTTTTGGTTCATAATTACTACTCCCTAATCTCTCTCTTTCTCTCTATCTCTCTCTCTCTCTTTCCTCCCTCCCTCCCTCCCTCCCCCCCCTCCCTCCCAGGTTAATTGGCAACACCCAGTCGTCAGTGTTGTGTTTTGTCATCGACACCACAGGCAGTATGAGTGATGACATCACTGAGGCTAAGCGAGTCCTTCTCCATCATGGACAGTAAGAGAGGAACCCAGCAGGAACCTTCATCATACATCCTGGTCCCCTTCAACGACCCAGGTGGGTGTTAGCCTGGTCCCAGATCTGTTAGTGCTGTCCCACTCCAACATTATTGTCACATCACATGCCAAGTGACTGCCCTGAAACTGGGAGCAGAATGACTGTTTTAACACAAACTGATTTTATTTTTACTTGTGTGGAATAACAATTAATTTTCACGTTCTATCAAGTTTTACACAATTAGCTATTTGTGGTGTGTGTGTGTGTGTGTGTGTGTTTGCAGGTTTTGGGCCTCTGATCATCACAATAAACACAGACATTTTCAAACAGAGCATCAACACCCTGACAGCATCAGGAGTAGGAGACGTACCAGAGCTGTGCCTGTTGGGACTACAGGTGTGTGTGTGTGTGTGTGTGTGTGTGTACAGGTGATGTCATGAAAAGTTACTTTCACAGTGCCAATATGAAGGCTGTATTTGAACGGCTGCATTTGAAATGTGGTTGCCTGTTTTTGCAACTCTGCCAGAGCTGGTTAGTTAGCCAGTGGACTGAAAATGTTATTTCCCATAGAGTTCCAGTACTTGATCCCAGTGTGGTCTGACTCTCTGGTGTGTGTGTTGTAATTCCCAGATGGCCCTCATGGCGGCGCCACCCTCCTCTGAGATCTTTGTGTTCAACGATGCTCCTGCTAAAGACACTGCACTAAAGAGCACATGCACATACAAACCAGTGGAGGCTGGTGGGAGGAGCAATAGGAGGACAGGCTTGTTGTAATGGCTGGAATGGAATTAATGGAACGGTATCAAACACATCAAATATATTGAAACCACGTTTCACTCCGTTCCATGAATTCCATTCCAGCCATTATAATGAACCAATCCTCCTATAGCTCATCCCACCAGCCTCCACTGACTGTACCCACCCTCATAGAGATCACCAAGTCTGTGGTTACCAGGGCTTTCACTACTGTTTATAATTCTCTCTTTCATTTCTCTCTCTCTTTCTTTCTCTTTCTATCTCTCTCTTTCTCTTTCTCTATTTGTCTCTTTCTATCTCTCTCTCTCTCTCTCTCTCTCTCTCTCTCTCTGACACTCTTCTCTCTCTCTCTCTCTCTCTCTCTCGCTCTTCTATCTCTCTTTCACTCTCATCTCTCTCTCTCTCTGACACTCTCCTCTCTCTCTCTTCTGCCATCAACTTGTCTCTACCTCTCCTCTCCTCTCTCTACCTCTCCTCTCCTCTCTCTACCTCTCCTCCCTCCCCTCTCCTCTCCTTTCCTCATGTTGACTGATAACCTACGCTCCAGACGTCGTTATCGTAGGCTTTCCCCTGTCAGGGCGGAGCCTCCAACCGGATGGCCAAATCAGACGCTCAGCTCTCGAGGTCCAGGCCTCTGGAGGTCAACCAATCAATCAATGTTATTCATAAAGCAGTTGTCCCAAAGTGCTTAACAGCTTCTTATAGAATTATTAGAACATACTGTGCTCCCTTCCCCCAGGTCAGGCCATTGAAGTCACCAAGGAGGATCTGCCCTGGGCCACCAGCATCATGGAGGACTTCTCCGCTGCAGCACAGGAATGGTAGTCTTGACTTACATAGGCTATTGACCAATGTTCTCCAGCTCAGTGTTTAGCCAGTCACTCTTACTCACTGGAAAAGCAATAGAACTGTACACCCTAACAATGACCTCAACGTTGTTGATAACATATCTAATGTATTGTCTATTAACCCCTCCTCCTCCTCCTCCTCCTCCTCCAGGTGACTGTGTTTTTAACACCCTGCGCCAGGGCAACGGGACCCTAGACACTTCTATGGCGGTGGGCCTCAGGGCCAAGAACGTGACCCGGGTGGCCTACAGTGCCACCTGTTGTTCAAAGAAGGCAGAGCTGGTGGTAGTGGACAGGGCAAGCAACGTGGGTGTGTGTCTGGGCTCAGTGAAGGACTCTATGGGGGTGGTTGTGAGCTCTACAGCACAGGGCCCGGTTTCCAAAAAGCATGTTAAGGCTAAGTCCATCGTTACAACCATAGGATCCTATTATTCTAAGTTTAATTTAGCCTTAAAATGCTTTCGGGAAACCGGGCCCAGGTCTCTGTCACCAACACTACAGCTGTACCTGTAGTTAGTACTACATCCACCCAGGTCTCTGTCACCAACACTACAGCTGTACCTGTAGTTAGTACTACATCCACCCAGGTCTCTGTCACCAACACTACATCTGTACCTGTAGTTAGTACTACGTCCACCCAGGTCTCTGTCACCAACACTACAGCTGTACCTGTAGTTAGTACTACATCCACCCAGGTCTCTGTCACCAACACCACAGCTGTACCTGTAGCTAGTATTACGTCCACCTTTGACTCTGTCCCTGAATCTAAGGTTTCTGTGTGATGCTTTCTCTCCTATGGAATAGAGTAGAGCTATAGAGTTGTATAATAGTTCATGTAGGTAGATGTCATGTGGAACAGTGGAATCATCCCCAGCCAGCTCTCTGTGTCTCTCTCTCTCTGTGTCTCTCTCTCTGTGTCTCTCTCTCTGTGTCTCTCTCTCTGTGTCTCTCTCTCTGTGTCTCTCTCTCTGTGTCTCTCTCTCTGTGTCTCTGTCTCAGTCTCTCTCTCTGTGTCTCTCTCTCTCTCTCTCTCTCTCTCTCTCTCTCTCTCTCTCTCTCTCTCTCTCTCTCTCTCTCTCTCTCTCTCTCTCCCTCTCTCCCTCTCTCCCTCTCTCCCTCTCTCCCTCTCTCCCTCTCTCCCTCTCTCCCTCTCTCCCTCTCTCCCTCTCTCCCTCTGTCTCTCTCTCTCTCTCTCTCTCTCTCTCCCTCTGTCTCTCTGTCCCTCTTTCTGTCGCTCTCACTCGCTCTCTCATTCTTTCTCTCTCTATTTAGTATTAGATGATTTTCAACTCTGATTCTCTGTGTGGTTTATAGGTATTGGATGGAAGGGGAGCCTAATAACTTGAATGTCAAGGTGGCTTGTGTTGAGATCTCACAGACAGCAACAGACCCATTGAAGAGTTGGAAGGATGCACCATGTGTTAAACATCACTGGGTCTGTGAGAAACCGATCACACACTAACTATTGGTTATCCCTGTGATAGGCTTAAGATGTTTTTTTCTCTCTCTCTCTCTCTCTCTCTCGCTCTCTCTCTCTCTCTCTCTCTCTCTCTCTCTCGTAGTTACTATGTTGATGGTTGGATACAGTGCTGAATGGTGAAGTGATGTTTCCACCTAGTGCAGGGTTCTTCAATTCCGGTCCTGGAGGGCCGAAACACTTCTGTTTTTTATTTCTACCTGGTTGTTAATTGCATTCACCTTGTGTCCCAGGTCTGAATTAGCCCCTGATTAGAAGGAGAGGATGAAAAACAGAGGTGTTTCGGCCCTCCAGGACCGGAATTGAAGAACCCTGACCTAGTGGTTAAAGAGTCTCAGTGGTCTAAGGCACTCTATCGCAGTGCTAGCTGTGCCACTAGAGATCCTGGTTCGAATCCTGGCTCTGTCGTAGCCGGCCGCGACCAGGAGACCCATGGGGCGGCGTACAATTGGCCCAGCGTCGTCCAGGGTAGGGGAGGGAATCGCGGGCAGGGATGTAGCTCAGTTGGTAGAGATGGCGTTTGCAACGCCAGGGTTGTGTGTTCGATTCCCACAGGGGGCCAGTATAAAAAAATAAAATAATAATAATGTATGTAAGCACTCACTAACTGTAAGTCGCTCTGGATAAGAGCGTCTGCTAAATGACTAAAATGTAAATGTAAGAGAGAGATTAACTCACCATCGAGGTGAAATAGTGGTATTACAGACTTGCCTATGGACTCTTTCTCAATTCAGCTCAGCTGGTAGAGCACGGCGCTTGTAACGCCAAGGTAGTGGGTTCGATCCCCGGGACCACCCATACACAAAAATGTATGCACGCATGACTGTAAGTCGCTTTGGATAAAAGCGTCTGCTAAATGGCATATATTATTTATTATTTATATTAATTCATCCTTCCTCAATTCCTCCTCTCTCCTTGCTTCCTTCTCAAAATGAATTGGATAATATGGTCCAAGAGGAGGGACCTTGGACATTCTCCTCTAATAGGGTTGAGAAGGAGGAGAGGAATCGATGAAAGACTAATTTAGATAGAGCCTTAGTGTCAGACAGAGCCATAGAGCAGGGTTTCCCAAACTCGGTCCTGGGACCCACCCTGTGTGCACGTTTAGTTTTTTGCCCTAGCACTACACAGCTGATTCAAATAATCAAACTGGATGATGAGTTGGTTATTTGAATCAGCTGTGTAGTGCTAGCGCAAAAAACAAAATGTGCATCCAATAGTGTATGGACCTCACTTTGTGCATGGGGAAGTTGTCATGCTGAAACAGGAAAGGGCCATCCCCAAACTGTTGCCACAAATTTGGACGTACAGAATCGTTTAGAATGTCATTGTATGTTGTAGCGTTAAGATTTCCCTTCACTAGCACGGACCAAAAAAAACAGCCCCAGACCCTTATTCCTCCTCCACCAAACTTTACAGTTGGCACTATGCATTGGGGCAGGTAGCATTCTCCTGGCATCCGCCAAACCCAGATTCATCTGTCGGACTGCCAGATGGTGAAGCATGATTCATCACTCCAGAGAATGTGTTTCCAAAGCGCCATAGTCCAATGGCGGCGAGCTTTACATCACTCCAGCCTACGCTTAACATTGACCATAGAGATCTTAGGCTTGTGTTCGGCCATGGAAACCCATTTCATTAAGCTCCCGACAAACAGTTATTGTGCTGATGTTGCTTCTAGAGGCAGTTTGGAACTCGGTAGTGAGTGTTGCAACTGAGGACAGACGATTTTTACGCGCTATGCGATTCGGCACTCGGCGGTCCTGTGAGGTTGCATGGCCTACCACTTCACGGCTGAGCCGTTGTTGCTCCTAGACGTTTCCACTTCACAATAACAGCACTTACAGTTGACCGGGGTAGCTCTAGCAGGGCAGAAATTTCACAAACTGACTTGTTGGAAAGGTGGCATCTTATGACGGTGCGACGTTAAAGGTCACTGAGCTCTTGAGTAAGGCCATTCGACTGCCAATGTTTGTCTATGGAGATTGCATGGCGGTGTGTTCGATTTTATACACCTGTCAGCAACGGGTGTGGCTGAAATATCAACATCCACTAATTTCAAGGGGTGTCCACATACTTTTGTATATATAGTGTATGTTTAAAACAGATGTGCACGATGGGAAACAAACATGTTTCCATTCGAAGCTAAAGTGGGGGGAGTCACTTGGTGGCCAGTGATTTGTTGATTTGACAGTTTCTCATCTGTTAAAACGGTGTCACTTACGGTAAGGGACAGGAACAGACACAGGGCAGAGGTAACGATATCACAAGAACCTGGGGAGACTTAACACAGACCTGTTAGACAGAAAACACAGTACGTTGTTGGAGATATCTGAGGCCATCGATGCTGAGCCAGATATGACCAAAAGGTTTGACAGAGGTGAAATGGAGGAGAGGATTGTGGATATCTACGTCGGTGCAGACACCCTGAGAGACGGTGAGACCAGCACCAAGAGAGAAGAGACAGCAGACACTGCTCCTAATAATGGACCAGGAGACCAGTCCTCAGGAAACAGCCACACAGTCTCTCTCACATGCACACACACACAGAAATGTCCATGCACACACATGCACACACAAGACAAAACACGTGCTCGCGCATACATGCACACATTGTTGTTGCAGATAACAAGGCCTCAAAGAACTCAACTGCAGAGAGAGACCAGCTACAGACAAGATACATGTGGTTTAACATCACCATGACAACATAATGTAACACATAAAGCAGCCATCAGTGCACACAACTTCCTCCTTCATTCTCACACACGCCCACAATGTAGGTACTAGATTCAGTCTGCTCTGCAGCGCAGAAGATCAGCGCTATAGTGGAATTGAAATTCAAAGGCGATGTTCCCACCTTTGCGGAGACTGCATTCATGGTAAACTCTGCATATGTCAGCTCAATTGAAAATTAACTTTACATTTCAATAGCGCTATAGAGCAGATCTTCTCCTCTACGGATTGAATCTAGGTCTCAGTGTCAGAGTGAGCCACAGCAGAGGAAGAAGAAAATGAACACACACACACACACACACACACACACACACACACACACACACACATACATACATACACACACACTCAACCCAAATTAATAAACAAACAACACAGCATCAGAAAAGAGGAAGAAATGAAGCACGGAACAGAATGATCAAAGATGAAGAGGACGTTACAACAAACTGTCTGTCTACAAGCCTTCATCACAAATGACACCCTGTTTCCCTTTGTAGTTTACTATATAGAGAATAGGATGGCATTTTGGATGCAACCCAAGTCACCTTCTTATTGGTGAATGGAGCCTTGAAGCATCCTGCCACCATCTGTGGGCCACAGACAGAGAACAGAGAGGGACCGGGTGGAGCCACATCAGATCAACTATTTATTCATATCGCCAAGACTTGCATTATTCATTCTTTAATAAATGGTTAATCATATTTCTACATGTTGTTTCCTTTCTGAACTACATTTTGCAATAGCTTCCCACTGGGCAAAAACTGGTTGAATCAAAGTTGTTTCCACGTGATTTCAATCCAAAAAATCTGAATCAACGTGGAAAACTGATTGGATTTGCAAAAAGTTATCAACGTATGGGCATTTCATATTTTTTTCACCCACCTTTTAACCTAAATCCAATGACATGGTGACATTTGTTGTTGATATCACATCGAATTCATGGTTAGTTGACAACTCAACCAAATGTAAATCCAAACTAGACATTACATTTACATTTACGTCATTTAGCAGACGCTCTTATCCAGAGCGACTTACAGTTAGTGAATACATTTATTTATTTTTATCATTTATTTTTAATTTTTTTATACTGGTCCCCCATGGGAGTCGAACCCACAACCCTGGCGTTGCAAACGCCATGCTCTATCAACTGAGCTACACCCCTGCCGGCCATTCCCTCCCCTACCCTGGACGACACTGGGCCAATTGTGCGCCGCCCATGAGTCTCCCGGTCGCGGCCGGCTGCGACAGAGCCTGGATTCGAAACAGGATCTCTAGTGGCACAGTTTGCACTGCGATGCAGTGCCTTAGACCACTGCGCCACTCAGGAACTGATGTGTGAGCCGAGTGGTTCAGTGGTAGTTTAACTAAATTAAAATCTTTGTAGTGTTTTCAGTAGTTAATTACTTGTTTGCCATGTAGTGATGTAGCTAACTACTGGAACTACACACCTTTTCTTTGCAAAAATAAAATACGGGTGAAGTAGATAAAAATGTCATTTATTTATGAGCATCAGACCTGCCTTATTCTCACTTGAAACAGTTGTTGTGTTTAATAGGCTATAGTGCCCTCAGAAAGTATTAATAGCTCTTTACTTAGTCCACATTTTGTTGTGCTTCAACCTGAATTCTAAATAGATTCAATAGATTTTTCTCTCTCACTCATCTACACACAAAAACCCATAATGACAAAGTGAAACATGTTTATTGTCATTTTTGCAAATTGATTGAAGATGAAATACAGAAAAGTCTAATTTACATAAGTATTCACAGCCCTGAATCAATACTTTGTAGAAGCACCTTTGGCAGCGATTGCATCTGTGAGTCTTTCTGGATTGGTCTCTAAGAGCTTTCCACACCTGGATTGTGCAACATTTGCCCAATATTCGTTTTCAAAATTCTTCCAAATTGGTTGTTGATCATTGCTAGACAACCATTTTCAGTCTTGCCATATATTTTTAAGTCTCCAAACTGCAACTCGGCGACTCAGGAACATTCACTCTCTTCTTGGTAAGCAACTCCAGTTTTGATTTGGCCTTATGTTTTAGATTATTGTCCCGCTGAAAGGTGAATTCATCTCCCAGTGTCTGATGGAAATCAGAATGAACCATGGTTATCGTCTAGGATTTTGCCTGTGCTTAGCTCCATTCAGCTTATTTTTTATCCTGAAAAACTCCCCAGTCCTTAACAATTACAAGCATACCAAAAACATGATGCAGCCACCACTATG
Source organism: Coregonus lavaretus (assembly GCF_964263955.1). Taxonomy (NCBI): domain Eukaryota; kingdom Metazoa; phylum Chordata; class Actinopteri; order Salmoniformes; family Salmonidae; genus Coregonus; species Coregonus lavaretus. The sequence goes on along the minus strand of NW_028159258.1, from coordinate 7,796 downwards.
TTTGAAAATATAGAGTAGTACTCAGTAATGTGTTGTATTGGATTTGCCCCAAACATTACACTTTGTATTCAGGAGAAAAAGTGAATTGCTTTGCCACATCTTTTGCAGTATTACTTGAGTGCCTTGTTGCAAACAGGATGCATGTTTTGGAATATTTTTTATTCTGTACAGCCTTCCTTCTTTTCACTCTGTCATTTAGGTTAGTATTGTGAAGTAACTACAATGTTGTTGATCCATCGTCAATTTTCTCCTGTCACAGCCATTAAACTCTGTAACCATTTAAAATCGCTGAGCGGTTTCTTTCTTCTCCGGCAACTGAATTAGGAAGGACGTCTGTATCTTTGTAGTGACTGGGTGTATTGATACGCCATCCAAAGTGTAATGAATAACTTCACCATGCTCAAAGGGATTTTAAATGTCTTCTTTTTTTTACCCATTTACCAATAGGTGGCCTTTGCGAGTCTTTGGAAAACCTCCCTGGTCTTTGTGGGTGAACCTGTGTTTAAAATGCACTGCTCGACTGAGGGACCTTACAGATAATTGTATATGTGGGGTACAGAGATGAGGTAGTCATTCAAAAATCATGTTAAACATGTTGCATAGCTTGTGGGACCAGTAGTTTGTCAACATTGTTGGCACACACAAGAAAGAATGTCGACATCGTCCACAGAAAACTGAGTAACTGCGGTAACTGGTGCCCTTGGCCTTGTGTAAGCCACTGAACATGGTGTACAATGTACACACCACAACCAGGTCTGTGTCCCAAATGGCACCCTATCCACTTTAAAGTGCACTACTTTTGACCAGGGCACATAATGCTTTGGTCCAAATGACTGCACTATATAATAAATAGGGTGCCATTTGGGATGCATTCTAGTAGCTTCTCTTTTCTTTCTTTCAGCCCGCTCCAATGAAGAGTTAGAGGACAAGCATGGCTGGAGGGAGTTTACACCATGTTCCTCACACCAGTACTAAGCTATATGGAATTGTTTTAATAAGGTCGTTCCGATGATCATTTTGCTTTTTGATTTCAAATGTTAAAGGAAGTTTGTTCTGAAGTATCTGTCCTATATCTGAGAGATATAAGCAAGATCAGGAAATATGTATTATTTATTTTTACATGTTCAGTGCATTCGGAAAGTATTCAGACCCCTTCACTTTTTCCACATTTTGTTAAGTTACTGCCTTATTCTAAAATTGATTAAATAGTATATTTGTTTCATCAATCTACACACAATACCCCATAATGACAAAGCAAAAACAGGTTTTTAGAAATCTTTGCAAATGTATTAAAAATAAAAAACAGAAATACCTTATTTACATAAATAGTAAGACCCTTTGCTATGAGACTTGAAATTGAGCTCAGGTGCATCCTGTTTCCATTGATCATCCTTGAGATGTATCGACAACTTGATCGGAGTCCACCAGTGGTAAACTCAGCTGATTGGACATGATTTGGAAAGGCACACACCTGTCTATATAAGGTCCCACAGTTGAGAGTTCATGTCAGAGCAAAGACTAAGCCGTGAGCTCGAAGGAATTGTCTGTAGAAATCCGAGATAGGATTGTGTCGAGGCACAGATCTGGGGAAGGAAAAGATGAAAGCAGAAAAGTGAAGAGAGACCTTTGATGAAAACCTGCTCCATAGCGCTCAGGACCTTAGACTGGGGCAAAGGTTCACATTCCAACAGGACAATGACCCTAAGCACACAGCCAAGACAACGCAGGAGTGGCTTCGGGACAAGTCTCTGAATGTCCTTGAGTGGCCCATACAGAGCCCGGACTTGAACCCGATCGAACATCTCTGGAGAGACCTGAAAATAGCTGTGCAGCGACGCTCCCCAACCAACCTGACAGAGCTTGAGAGGGTCTGCAGAGAAGATTGGGAGAAACTCCCCAAATAAAGGTGTGCCAAGCTTGTAGCGTCATACCCAAGAAGACTTGAGGTTGTAATCACTGCCAAAGGTGCTTCAACAAAGTACTGAGTAAAGGGTCTGAATACTTATGTAAATGTGATATTTACGTTTTTTTTTATAAATATGCAAACATTTCTAAAAATCTGTATTCGCTTTGTCATAATGGGGTATTGTGTGTAGATTGATGAGGGCAAAAAATGTAATCAATTTTAGAATTAGGCTGTAACGTAACAAAATGTGGAAAAAGTCAAGGGGTCTGAATACTTTCCGAATGCAATAGCCATTGTCAATGTTAAGATTTATAGTTCACTATGTAGCATTGCATGCAGGCCGTACATCAATATCTCTGTCTCTTTATCTATCTCTCTCATTCTCTTTATCAGGTAGGCTAGTAGTGTAGTTGATGGTTGGATACAGTACTGAATGGTTAAGTGATGATGTCTAGTAGTTATCATGTTGATGGTCATGCTGAATGGTTAAGTCATCATGTCTAGTAGTTATCATGTTGATGGTCATGATGAATGGTTAAGTGATGATGGCTAGTAGTTATAATGTTGATGGTCATGATGAATGGTTAAGTGATGATGTCTAGTAGTTATAATGTTGATGGTCATGCTGAATGGTTAAGTGATGATGTCTAGTAGTTATCATGTTGATGGTCATGCTGAATGGTTAAGTGATGATGTCTAGTAGTTATCATGTTGATGGTCATGCTGAATGGTTAAGTGATGATGGCTAGTAGTTATCATGTTGATGGTCATGCTGAATGGTTAAGTGGTGATGTCTAGTAGTTATCATGTTGATGGTCATGTTGAATGGTTAAGTGATGATGTCTAGTAGTTATAATGTTGATGGTCATGCTGAATGGTTAAGTGATGAT
>NW_028159259.1:0-14128 GCF_964263955.1 Coregonus lavaretus | reverse complement strand
ATTTCTGTATAAACTGGTCATACAATTTGATCTGATCTTCATCTACGTCACAACAATTGACAACCCCAGGGTGCTTAAACTAATAACACACAAATGATTGTATATTTCTTGTTTATATTGGATACATCTTATATTTACAGTGTAGGTTGGAAAAAGTATGTTTACCCATAGGCTAATGACTTCTCCAAATGCTAATTGGAGTCAGGAGTCAGCTAACCCGGAGTCCAATCAATGAGACGAGATTGGAGATGTTGGTTAGAGCTGCCCTGCCCTATAAAAAACACTCACAACATTTGAGTTTGCTATTCACAAGAAGCATTGCCTGATGTGAACCATGCCTCGAACAAAAGAGATCTCAGAAGACCTAAGATTAAGAATTGTTGACTTGCATTAAGCTGGAAAGGGTTACAAAAGTATCTCTAAAAGCCTTAATGTTCATCAGTCCACGGTAAGACAAATTGTCTATAAATGGAGAAAGGTCAGCACTGTTGCTACTCTCCCTCGGAGTGGCCGTCCTGCAAAGATGACTGCAAGAGCACAGCGCAGATGAGGTTAAGAAGAATCCTAGAGTGTCAGCTAAAGACTTACAGAAATCTCTGGAACATGCTAACATCTCTGTTGACGAGTCTACGATACGTAAAACACTAAACAAGAATGGTGTTCATGGGAGGACACCACGGAAGAAGCCACTGCTGTTCAAAAAAAACATTGCTGCACGTCTGAAGTTCGCAAAAGAGCACCTGGATGTTCCACAGCGCTACTGGCAAAATATTCTGTGGACAGATTAAACTAAAGTTGAGTTGTTTGGAAGGAACACACAACATTATGTGTGGTAAAAAAAGGCACAGCACACCAACATCAAAACCTCATCCCAACTATAAAGTATGGTGGAGGGAGCATCATGGTTTGGGGCTGCTTTGCTGCCTCAGGGCCTGGACAGCTTGCTATCATCGACGGGAAAATGAATTCCTACGTTTATCAAGACATGTTGCAGGAGAATGTAAGGCCAATTGAAGCTCAACATAATTTGATTCCTACTTCTGCAAGAGTACCAATTAATTTATTATGAATGCATGTTACTTGGAAGCTGTATGTGTTCTGTGAAAGCGGCATCAAGTTGATTAAGAATTGATGTCATACGTGGGCAGCAGAGAGGATGTAAACATGCTAATGCTAACGCTAGGTGACTGGGGTGTATTTGGGAGATGTGGTGTTCTACCTGTCATTGCTGATTTGGGTGATGATGTCTCCCGACTCGGCCTCTAGTCTCTCACTGGCCTCTTATGATCGATAATGTATCGGCGATTGCAGAATGCAACAACCGGCTTGACTGCACAAAACGGAAATACACATTTTTGATATGCTGGATATGTAGCTTGTATATGTAACTTATGAGGAAAACACACTCCCATAAGACACAAACACATGCAGGAATAAACATGTACACACACACCATCAGCCCACTTCCAATGCAAAACAAAGACATATCTAGATTCACATACACATCACACACTCCTCCACCAAGTACATTAATCAAGAATATACAAGGAAAGCACCCTGAATATATTATGTTGATCATGATCTCAGCATGTCTCCAGTTAAACTCCTTCCCTATCCATCTCCTCACCAGTCGTACAAATGACGAAATGACAGCGTAGGAGGTGTGTGTGTGTGTGTGTGTGTGTGTGTGTGTGTGTGTGTGTGTGTGTGTGTGTGTGTGTGTGTGTGACAGCACTGGCTGAACACTGCATAGCTGGGAGGCCATTAATTTCGGAGCTGTGCTTAACAGACTCACATACCACCGTAGGGGAGACAGATATGAATATTTATGAGGTTGGATGGTGATTTAGAAGGAAAATAATAAAGCATAAAAAGAGAAGGAGGGAAGGAGATAAATAAATAAGTAGCGACAGAGGAAGGAGATAGCGGAGGCTAAGGAAATGGGGGGTCCGAGAGAAAAGGGGTGGGTTGCGGAGTGATATAGACCGAAAGACACCGAGATAGAGAGAGATGATACAGGTAGAGAGACTGAGTCAATGTCCCTCTCTTCTCTCTGTTTCTTTCTCCCCCTTTTTCCTTCCTTCTTTCCCTCTCTCTCTTCCTGTTTCTCAGGTTTTCTTTTTCCATTCTTCCATCCCACCATTTCTCTCTCTCTCTCTCTCTCTCTCTCTCTCTCTCTCTCTCTCTCTCTCTCTCTCTCTCTCTCTCTCTCTCTCTCTCTCTCGCTCTCTCTCTCTCAATTCAATTCAATTCAATTCAATTCAATTCAATTTAAAGGCTTTATTGGCATGGGAAACGTATGTTAACATTGCCAAAGCAAGTGAAGTAGATAGTAAACAAAAGTGAAATAAACAATAAATATGAACAGTAAACATTACACTCAGAAGTTCCAAAAGAATAAAGACACTTCAAATGTCATATTATGTCTATATACAGTGTTGTAACAATGTGCAAATAGTTAAAGTACAAATGGGAAAATAAATAAACATAAATATGGGTTGTATTTACAATGGTTTGTTCTTCACTGGTTGCCCTTTTCTTGTGGCAACAGGTCACAAATCTTGCTGCTGTGATGGCACACCATGGTTTTTCACCCTGTAGATAAGGGAGTTTATCAAAATTGGGTTTGTTTTCGAATTCTTTGTGGATCGCTGTATATCTGAGGGAAATATGTGTCTCTAATATGGTCATACATTTGGCAGGAGGTTAGGAAGTACAGCTCAGTTTCCACCTCATTTTGTGGGCAGTGTGCAAGGCTATGCTCACTGAGTCTGTACATAGTCAAAGCTTTCCTTAAGTTTGGGTCAGTCACAGTGGTCAGGTATTCTGCCACTGTGTACTCTCTGTTTAGAGCCAAATAGCATTCTAGTTTGCTCTGTTTTTTTTGTTAATTCTTTCCAATGTGTCAAGTAATTCTCTTTTTGTTTTCTCATGATTTGGTTGGGTCTAATTGTGTTGTTGTTGTTGTCCTGGGGCTCTGTGGGATCTGTGTGTGTTTGTGAACAGAGCCCCATGACCAGCTTACTTAGGGGACTCTTCTCCAAATTAATCTCTCTGTAGGTGATGGCTTTGTTATGGAAGGTTTGGGAATCACTTCCTTTTAAGTTGTTATATAATTTAACGGCTCTTTTCTGGTTTTTGATAATTAGCGGGTATCGGCCTAATTCTGCTCTGCATGCATTATTTGGTGTTTTTCGTTGTACACAGAGGATATTTTTGCAGAATTCTGCATGCAGAGTCTCAATTTGGTGTTTGTCCCATTTTGTGAATTATTGGTTGGTGAGCGGACCCCAGACCTCACAACCATGAAGGGCAATGGGTTCTATAACTGATTTAAGTATTTTTAGCCTTTGGCTTTGTTGCATCATGATTGAGTATTGCTCTGTTCAAGTAGACTGTGATTTTGCTGTGGTCTGATAGGGGTGTCAGTGGGCTGACTGTGAACGCTCTGAGAGACTCTGGGTTGAGGTCAGTGATAAAGTAGTCTACAGTACTACTGCCAAGAGATGAGCTATAGGTGTACCTACCATAGGAGTCCCCTCGAAGCCTACCATTGACTATGTACATACCCAGTGTGCGACAGGGCTGCAGGAGTTGTGACCCGTTTTTGTTGGTTATGTTATCTTAGTTGTGCCTAGGGGGGCATATGAGGGAGGGAATGCTGTCAACTCCAGGTAGGTGTTTGTCTCCCTGTATGCTGAGGGTGTCACGTTCTTGTCCAGTTCTGGCATGTAGGTCGCCTGGTCCCTGGCATTTAGGTCGCCATGTCCCTGGGTCTGGAAATGATTGATTTCCCCCTCCAGAATGGAGAAGCTGTCTTCATTAAAGTATGGGGATTCTAGTGGGAGGATATAGGTAGCACACAGGAGGACATTTTTCTCTGTTGAGATAATTTCCTTTTGAATTTCTAGCCAAATGTAAAATGTTCCTGTTTTGATTAATTTAATAGAGTGAGTTAGGTCTGCTCTATACCAAATTAGCATACCCCCTGAGTCCCTTCCCTGTTTCACACCTGGTAGTTTGGTGGATGGAACTACCAGCTCCCTGTAACCTAGAGGGCAACCAGTGGGTCCGTCTCTCTCTCTCTCTCTCTCTCTCTCTCTCTCTCTCTCTCTCTCTCTCTCTCTCTCTCTCTCTCTCTCTCTCTCTCTCTCTCTTTCTTTATCTCTCTCTCTCTCCTACAGCCCCCTTCCTACCTCACCCATCCCTCCTCCTACTGTCATCCCACCTTCCTTCTTTTCTTCTCTCTCTTCACTCTCTTCTCTCTCTTCTCTCTCTGTCCCTGTGGCAGATCTCATTAACCCGGACACAGAGGGGGAGTGCGCCTGATACAACCTGTTGCGTCGTGTTGCCCCACCTCCCCATACGGGCCACGATGCTATGCTACACTCCCCACTGACACAGGCCATTGTGCTTGGGCGTCGGTTGGCATCAGTAGGCAGAGTTGCTTTCTAATGATTGCAGGCACATTGTAGGACAGGAATGAAGATAATTCATCTGATTTCCAGCTGTCTTGTTTTTCCCTTTACCCTCCTCCTTTCTCAGTTTTCCTCCTTTTCGTTTGCTGTCTTCTTTCTCATTCTAGGATTCTTACTTCCTCATCCCCCCCTCTTCCCCTCTCTCCCCATCTTTCTCTCTCTAATGCTTTTTGGGGTACAGTAAAGAATGCTCAGTGAGTGTTTTCACACCCTAGGTGGGGGGGGGGGGGGGGGGGGGTGTACGTGTGTGTCGGGGGGAGGGTACGTGTGTGTCTGCGTGGGGGTACGTGTGTGTGTCTTGGGCGGGTGGTACATATGTGTGTCCGTGTGTGTTCCTGGGTGTGTGTGTGTGAGAGAGACAATCACTGCTGTACTTTCAGCCCCTCTCCACCCTGTGTGATTGCTGTGGTGTAGTCAGCCCAGCGGTTTGGTCTTGTTAGCTCACAGGAGAAAGCTCTTCTCCTCTCTATCTCCTCTCCTGTCTCCTAGCCTGTCTCCTCTCCTGTTTCCTAGCCTGTTTGTGTTCACTGCTCAGACTGCAGGAGTGGTGAGAGGAGGAGGAGGAAGGGAGGGATTGGTTAAATGTCAGAAAGAAGAGAGAGGGGGAGAGGGAGATAAACATAGGAGAGAGATCAGGGTGAATTGATGTAAGAGGGTGAAGGAGAAAAGTGTACTCAACACCTGTGTGAAAGTGTGTTTACGCATCAGAGAAAAATAGTATAAAAGCTTCAGAGCTGACGTAGGAATCTCGGCCTCCATTACAGGTGAACCTGCAGGTGAAGTGCTTTGATGCCATCACAGCTCTCCGCTCTCTGCTCCATGTTCAGTCATGCAGGCCCGTCAACTCCCTGTCCCCGGTCCCTCTTGCTACCATCAAACTCTGCTCTGTCCTGACTCCAAATAGCCCTCAGTTCCAATGCCCCTACTGCCTGCAAGCTGCACCGTGATAGCACAACCCTCATGGGAGGGGGGAATCAAGAGGAGGAAGAAGAGGAGAGTGAGGAAGAATAATCGAGCCACAGTGGCGTGTTGTTGATGACATGATCAGGTGATCTGGGCCTATGGGGCCCTGAAAGACTCAGCTGTGAGTCTGTGGCCCTAGATTCGATTTGGATGGTGTGTGTGACTGGGTGGTCAGGGCCAGTGTTTTGGCACCACTGTGTGAAAATGCTCTTAAAGGTTCCACTTAGATGTGTGGCGTGAACTTGGACCATTCTACGGTAGTTATGTGGCTTTACAGGAGCACTTTGGCAGCTATGCAGTTGCAAGTGTTTGTTGTATCCGGAATTTGACCTAGGATTGGAGGAGTTTGTCGGCTGGAAATGAAGTAAATTAATGTTTGTAGGCTCTGTGTAAACTCCTAAGGTAGCATCTTGTCAAACGCCTGTACCCTCATCTCTCAGTTCCTCTCTTCCATTTCTACCCTCCTCCTTTCTATCTTTCCTCATCCTTCCTTCCTTCCTTCCTTCCTTCCTTCCTTCCTTCCTTCCTTCCTTCCTTCCTTCCTTCCTTCCTTCCTTCCTTCCTTCCTTCCTTCCTTCCTTCCTTCCTTCCTTCCTTCCTTCCTTCCTTCCACCTCGAATGGAGTCGCATCCTCCTTCCAGCTCTGTTCCCATGTCTCTCTAACACCACTCCATCCTCCTTCCAGCTCTGTTCCCATGTCTCTCTAACACCACTCCATCCTCCTTCCAGCTCTGTTCCCATGTCTCTCTAACACCACTCCATCCTCCTTCCAGCTCTGTTCCCATGTCTCTCTAACACCACTCCGTCCTCCTTCCAGCTCTGTTCCCATGTCTCTCTAACACCACTCCATCCTCCTTCCAGCTCTGTTCCCATGTCTCTCTAACACCACTCCGTCCTCCTTCCAGCTCTGTTCCCATGTCTCTCTAACACCACTCCGTCCTCCTTCCAGCTCTGTTCCCATGTCTCTCTAACACCACTCCGTCCTCCTTCCAGCTCTGTTCCCATGTCTCTCTAACACCACTCCATCCTCCTTCCAGCTCTGTTCCCATGTCTCTCTAACACCACTCCATCCTCCTTCCAGCTCTGTTCCCATGTCTCTCTAACACCACTCCATCCTCCTTCCAGCTCTGTTCCCATGTCTCTCTAACACCACTCCGTCCTCCTTCCAGCTCTGTTCCCATGTCTCTCTAACACCACTCCATCCTCCTTCCAGCTCTGTTCCCATGTCTCTCTAACACCACTCCATCCTCCTTCCAGCTCTGTTCCCATGTCTCTCTAACACCACTCCGTCCTCCTTCCAGCTCTGTTCCCATGTCTCTCTAACACCACTCCATCCTCCTTCCTTACATATACATATACACATACATACATATAAATACATATATATACAATGTATTTTCCTTTATTACTTTCCAACTCCACCACACCTTCCCTAATTGGAGTAAACTAGTGAACAACAACGCTTAGGCCTCTACTTCCAGCTTATACATACTCTATATATTTTATGGACACAATTTTACAAGAATTCTATTTTGTTTGTTTCTACTCCTGAACTTCCTCTACCCTCAACCTCTCCGATCATTTTCATGATGTCCATCCGGTTTGCCTCTACATGCCATATCCCCCAAACTGTGCGCTTTTTCACAAAAGTTCTCAACCTATATTCTCATCCCTCCCACTATCTTGTTTTCATCAGATGAAAAGAGCAGCAAGAGAAAGAAAAGGTGAACAGAATACTGCAGTCGCTTTTTACAACATACACGCACACACACACAGACACACGCACACACACGCACAGACACACGCACACACTCACACATAATGGTCAGCCAGTGGCGTAGAACCATTCCTAACACAGTGTACCAGTGAACAGGTTGTGCTAGGTGACAGGGAGAGGTGAAGGCAGGGAGAGGTGAAGGGGTCCTGCCTCAGTCTCACCGCCACCACAGTGGTCCTTTCATGGCTCCTATTAGGGGTTGCTATAGCTTCGCTCTCTCTCCACCGCTGCTCAGCCAGTGGAACAGCCATGGTCCAGCCCTAGCCTTAACCATCCAGACCCATGCAATTACCATTACACTGACTGGAGGAGAGTGGTGTGATCAGTCTCAATGCTGAAGGTTAGCCTAGGTTGCTCTGAGCTTCTATAACACTATGCCTGATTTGTCTGTGGTGTGGTTTAGGGTTAAGGGAAAGGTGTGTGAGTGTATGAATAGCAACACTGTCATGCCCGTGTCCTTCTTTTTCACTGTGTATGTGTATGTTTAATAATGTTTCTTTATCATTATGATGATACGAGTATGTAGTTGTTTGTTATAGTTCATAGTTCATAGTTCATACAGCATATTACCTTTGTTTACATTTATCTGTAGACTTTAAATGTAAATCTGCTATATTCCATAAATGCCTGTCAAAATATATTAATGTTAGTGCCGCAATGTGTTGGCGTGTCCTACAGCGTAGAAATGCTAGTATCCTACAGATATGACAATATTGCCGCAGCACCACAGTCAATGGATCAGAGAGTACATCCACAGTACTCAGGCTAATCTGAGCTGGTCTCCCTCACCACAGCAGAGCACAGAGCAGAGCCGGAGCTGCAGGGCCAAGGGGTTATGACCCCAATTTGCTAAATGCATGGCTGACTGACTGACCAGGACTGAGTGAAAGAACCCCTTCTCCTGCTCTGTCTTTGTAGTTTCTCTAGCTTTGTTTCAGACTTTCTCTTTCTCTCCCCATCTCTCTCTCTCTCTCTCTCTCTCTCTCTCTCTCTCTCTCTCTCTCTCTCTCTCTCTCTCTCTCTCTCTCAATACTTTGTTATATACCCTTTGTTGACAATGACACAGGTCAAACGTTTTCTGTAAGTCTTCACAAGTTTTTCACACACTGTTGCTGGTATTTTGGCCCATTCCTCCATGCAGATCTCCTCTAGAGCAGTGATGTTTTGGGGCTGTCGCTGGGCAACACGGACTTTCAACTCCCTCCAAAGATTTTCTATGGGGTTGAGATCTGGAGACTGGCTAGGCCACTCCAGGACCTTGAAATGCTTCTTATGAAGCCACTCCTTCGTTGCCCGGGCGGTGTGTTTGGGATCATTGTCATGCTGAAAGATCCAGCCACGTTTCATCTTCAATGCCCTTGCTGATGGAAGGAGGTTTTCACTCAAAATCTCACGATACATGGCCCCATTCATTCTTTCCTTTAAACGGATCAGTCGTCCTGGTCCCTTTGCAGAAAAACAGCCCCAAAGCATGATGTTTCCACCCCTATGCTTCACAGTAGGTATGGTGTTCTTTGGATGCAACTCAGCATTCTTTGTCCTCCAAACACGACAAGTTGAGTTTTAATCCAAAAAGTTCTATTTTGGTTTCATCTGATCATATGACATTCTCCCAATCCTCTTCTGGATCATCCAAATGCACTCTAGCAAGCTTCAGACGGGCCTGGACATGTACTGGCTTAAGCAGGGGGACACGTCTGGCACTGCAGGATTTGAGTCCCTGGCGGCGTAGTGTGTTACTGATGGTAGGCTTTGTTACTTTGGTCCCAGCTCTCTGCAGGTCATTCACTAGGTCCCCCCGTGTGGTTCTGGGATTTTTGCTCACCGTTCTTGTGATCATTTTCACCCCACGGGGTGAGATCTTGCGTGGAGCCCCAGATCGAGGGAGATTATCAGTGGTCTTGTATGTCTTCCATTTCCTAATAATTGCTCCCACAGTTGATTTCTTCAAACCAAGCTGCTTACCTATTGCAGATTCAGTCTTCCCAGCCTGGTGCAGGTCTACCATTTTGTTTCTGGTGTCCTTTGACAGCTCTTTGGTCTTGGCCATAGTGGAGTTTGGAGTGTGACTGTTTGAGGCTGTGGACAGGTGTCTTTTATACTGATAACAAGTTCAAACAGGTGCCATTAATACAGGTAACGAGTGGAGGACAGAGGAGCCTCTTAAAGAAGAAGTTACAGGTCTGTGAGAGCCAGAAATCTTGCTTGTTTGTAGGTGACCAAATACTTATTTTCCACCATAATTTGCAAATAAATTCATTAAAAATCCTACAATGTGATTTTCAGGAAAAAAAATTCTCAATTTGTCTGTCATAGTTGACGTGTACCTATGATGAAAATTACAGGCCTCTCTCATCTTTTTAAGTGGGAGAACTTGCACAATTGTTGGCTGACTAAATACTTTTTTCCCCCACTGTATAACAGAAATGGTGGGACCAACAGCAATAATAATAGTAGTAGTGGAAATGGGATTACCATTAACAGCAACTACAACAATATTTATGAGAATAACAATACATTAAAGCAATAGTGGTCGACCAGTCTCAACATGACTGAGAGGACACATGACAGGTATGAAAGCCAAAACAAAACAGGAAATATTATTGACATTACATTACACTTTTTACTGGCTGTCCCTCAGGTTGTGGCAGGAGGACACATATTTGGCTGCCAATTTTTTTTCTCCCTCTTTTAAAGTTTCAAATTCTTTGTACTGAATGATAATTTTGGGAAAGAAAGATTCTCTTAGGTCTGAGTATTTGTCACAGTGTAATAGGAAATGCAGCTCTGTCTCTACCTCTCCCCGGGGGCAGAGTGAGCACAGCCTGTCCTCTCTGGGCAGCCAGGTTTGCCTGTGACGACCGGTCTCCATAGCCAGACTGTGCTCACTGAGTCTGTACCTAGTCATTGTTTTCCTCAGTTTTCTATCAGTCACGGTGGTCAGATAGTCTGCCACCATGTACTGTCTGTTTAGAGCCAAATAGCATTGAAGTTTACTTGGATTTTTTTGCAGTATCTTTCCAATAGGTAATATAATTTTATTTTTGCTCTCTATCTCTCTCTCTCCCCATCACTCTCTCTCTCTCTCTCTCTCTCTCTCTGTCTCTCTCCCCATCACTCTCTCTCTCCCTCCCCATCGCTCTCTCTGTCTCTCTCCCAATCTCTCTCCCTCCCTCTCTGAAGAGCACCAGTTAGAAAAGCTACAGTACAGTTAAATAACTACTCTGGCGCCTGCTCAAAGCATCCAAACAATGGTGCCATAGAACTGTCTGAAATAGTAGTGTGATATCACTGTGACAGGTATTGTGTCAAAGACAATAGCTATAAAACCATAGAAATAGCCGTTTCTGCATAGCACCATATATTTAATGTCACCTCTATTATTTCATTCAATAACGATTACAGTGTCTCACTATATCCACTAGCGCACTACAGAAATAACGGTTTTATTTCCACAAAGTAAATTGCGATTTCACTTCAACCAAATTAATTTCTACATTGAAATACCCCCCCCCCCCCCCCGCTCACTCTGTAAGTCACACGATGATGGAGAGAGAGTGCCTGTAATGAAGACCCTGTACTTATCTTAGGCTACTGCAAAAAGCACAGATTAGTTTAGAAATCATTAAATATAAATAGCTTTCTTCTCCTCTAACTCCATTCCCTTGGTGTTATCACATTCACACCTTTCTTGGTATTGGGTCTGCATCTCTGAAAGAAGAATAAAGTGTCTAGGAAAAACATTCACACACACAAACACACTTCCGTTGACGCACACACACACACACACACACACACGCGTGCACACAACTCTTATGCAAACACACAAACTCAAAGACATAGACCTGTGTCATGATTAGTATTTACTAAAAGCTATAGGAGCCATGAAAGCGTAGCCTCCATTTCATCGAGCCACTTCCCTCTAGTATTTGATAAAGGCTCCCATTTAATAAAAACAGGGATGGGGGAAGCCAATATTTCAAAGGAAACAGGTGATCAGTTAAATGGATTCACTCCTAAGCCATTATCAAAGAGTCCAGAACATTCTGAAGATGTATTCCATCAACATTTGTTGCAATATATTGCCTTTTTGTGTACTGTATTTGTAAACTAGTCTGGAGCGTGGCTTGGACATTGGCTGTTGGCTGATGTTATGGTCAGTGTGTGTGTGTGTGTGTGTGTGTGTGTGTGTTTGTGTGTGTGTGTGTGTGTGTGTGTGTGTGTGTGTGTGTGCATGTGTGCACATGTCTGTCTCTGCGTGTGTCTGTCTCCACACATGTGTGTGTGTGTGTTTTCCTCTGCCTGTGTCTGTTAAAAGAATTGGGCCAGTAACCGAAAGGTCACCGGTTCGAATCCCCGACCTGACTAGGTGAAAAATGTGTTGATGTGCCCTTGTGACCTCCTGTAAGTCACTCTAGACAAGAGCATCTGCTAAATGACACATGTAAAAATGTCTGTGTGTGTGTACAGATCCCATTTCATATTGCCTGTGTACCAAAGCATGGCAGATCAGGTTCACCACTCATCAGCACATTATCTGTTTTCACATATTTTGTTGAGCCTTTTTGCCTCTGACAGTTAAAGTGAGCTGTGAGGACACACAGAGGAAAAAGAACACAGGGCCCATTTTGCAGACTGATGTTTCCTTACCACCGGTTTGTTCTCCTTTTTCTTGTTTGTTCGTTTTGAGGCGTAGCACACAGGATAGATGTCTTTTATCACTATAAACACATCTGCCTGCTGTGGTGGGCTCCTGCTGAGTCTAAGCAACATACAGTCTAGCAGTGAAAAGAGAAGCAGTCTGGGCTCCAGGCATTTCTCAACAGGGTCTCCCTGTGAAAATAGCAGGGGCCAGCGGGGTCTCCCTGTGAAGGTAGCAAGGGTCGGAGAGGCTTTCCACGACCCAACACGACGTGTCTTCTCACCAATACTGACTGGGTGTCAATGCTATGTTCTCACTGATATTTGTAGGTCAATGGACTATCAAAAAATATGTTCCAACTGCATAGTGAGCGATGGTTGATGATGACTTGGAGAGTTAATGACATAACATTGGTGAGGAGAGTAAATATATTTGCTGCTTCAGTCTTTCCTGGTCGACCTTACACTTCCCAAAGGCCTTAGATTAGACCATACCAAGGTAAGAGAATATTAGGTGTGTAGTAAAGGTCATTGTAGCAGATGTAGTACACCTGCACACAGTAGCCCACCTTGCTGCAGTTTAACAGCTGACAGGCAGTAGTGCAATTTCTCCTTCCTCTCTTTCCTCCTAACACACTCTTTCAGCCCATATGACCAGGATTGTTTCCTCCCTCCATCACTCTGCCTGGGGGACCCATCGGTCCCTAGTGTCCCCCCACAGAGTCAATAGTGAGGGAGTGACTTTCGATCGCCGCCCAACTCCTTGCCCCCTCTATCCTCTACACACATCCTCTCTCACTCTCTCTCTCTCTCTCTCTCTCTCTCTCTCTCTCTCTCTCTCTCTCTCTCTCTCTCTCTCTCTCTCTCTCTCTCTCTCTCTCTCTCGCTCTCTCTCTCCCTCACACACACACACACCCTTTAACATGATTAAAATGTGAATAGATTTTCCCAGCGGCCTCCGTAATCAGCGGTTCGTACTTTAATTTTTATTAAATAATCGAGGGGGATCGGGAGTAATGATGACCACAGGGGAGCTGGCTGAAGCTGGGACAACTCTGGGACAACGTTGGGGGAACGCTCCAGTGCTCTCTGTCAATGATGGTTACGGTCCCCTTGAGTCGTATAGATCAGACAGAGAGACTATTTTCTGGTATTGAACAGCTGGGATAGCAGGGAGACTGTTTTCTGGTATAGAACAGCTGGGATAGCAAATTTCAGCCAAGCCCAGTGGGGATTTACACCTACAGTGTATATAACAAGTACCTATTTCAACCGTTCAAATGTTCAATATAACCGGCACTGGCACAATATTTAGAAATTATTTTTAGGACATAGTTAAGATGTCACAGCATGAGACTTAATGTGAGACTGAAGACAGGGAGTGATATTCGAGAGAGAGGGGAAAGGGGGAGATGGAAGGGGAGTGGAGAACAAAGAGAGAGGGGTGGGGAGAGACTAGGGAGGGAGAGAGAGAGAGAGAGAGAGAGAGAGAGAGAGAGAGAGAGATTCAGATAGCTAGAGAAAGGGAGAGATTCAGACAGATAGAGAGAGAGAGAGATTCAGAGAGAGAACGAGAGAGAGAGAGAGAGCGAGAGAGAGAGAGAGAGAGGGAGAGAGAGAGAGCGAGCGAGGGAGAGAGAGATATTCAGATAGCTAGAGAGAGAGATTCAGATAGCTAGAGAGAGAGAGAGATATATATTTAGATAGCTAGAGAGAGACAGAGAGATTCAGATAGATAGAGAGACAGATCCTTACCAAGTACAGGCTGAGTGACCACCAATTGGCAATAGAAACCGGCAGACATAAAAAGACATGGCTACCGAAAGAGGAGCGTGTATGTAGTCACTGCATGACAGGGGAGGTAGAAACAGAGATGCACTTTCTCCTTTACTGTAATAAATATTCCTCACTAACAGATTCATTATTCACAGAAATTACATTTTTCTAAACGTTAATTTATGAAACCCAGAGGAAAAACAAAAAATAGTCATGGGCGAAGGAGCAACGGCTCCTCTTGCAGCCAAATATGGATTTGCCTACCATAGCCTGTGGGACACTGAATAATAACATCTGTATAGTAAGAAGTAACTTACTTATTATTAGTATTATTGTTATTACTATTATTATTATTATTATTATTATTATTATTATTATTAGTAGTAGTAGTAGTAGTAGTAGTATTATTGTTGTGATTATTATTCTAAATAGTAGTTGTACGGGTAGTAGGGGTGATGGTAATGATAGCAGTTTAATGATGCTGGTGGTAGTA
>NW_028159260.1:15000-16518 GCF_964263955.1 Coregonus lavaretus | reverse complement strand
CTAACTCTCTGACTGTATATCTCTATCTAACTCTCTGGTGTACTATCTCTATCTAACTCTCTGACCTGTAGTTCTCTATCTAACTCTCTGACTGTAGTATCTCTATCTAACTCTCTGACTGTAGTATCTCTATCTAACTCTCTGACTGTAGTATCTCTATCTAACTCTCTGACTGTAGTATCTCTATCTAACTCTCTGACTGTAGTATCTCTATCTAACTCTCTGACTGTAGTATCTCTATCTAACTCTCTGACTGTAGTATCTCTATCTAACTCTCTGACTGTAGTATCTCTATCTAACTCTCTGACTGTAGTATCTCTATCTAACTCTCTGACTGTAGTATCTCTATCTAACTCTCTGACTGTAGTATCTCTATCTAACTCTCTGACTGTAGTATCTCTATCTAACTCTCTGACTGTAGTATCTCTATCTAACTCTCTGACTGTAGTATCTCTATCTAACTCTCTGACTGTAGTATCTCTATCTAACTCTCTGACTGTAGTATCTCTATCTAACTCTCTGACTGTAGTATCTCTATCTAACTCTCTGACTGTAGTATCTCTATCTAACTCTCTGACTGTAGTATCTCTATCTAACTCTCTGACTGTAGTATCTCTATCTAACTCTCTGACTGTAGTATCTCTATCTAACTCTCTGACTGTAGTATCTCTATCTAACTCTCTGACTGTAGTATCTCTATCTAACTCTCTGACTGTAGTATCTCTATCTAACTCTCTGACTGTAGTATCTCTATCTAACTCTCTGACTGTAGTATCTCTATCTAACTCTCTGACTGTAGTATCTCTATCTAACTCTCTGACTGTAGTATCTCTATCTAACTCTCTGACTGTAGTATCTCTATCTAACTCTCTGACTGTAGTATCTCTATCTAACTCTCTGACTGTAGTATCTCTATCTAACTCTCTGACTGTAGTATCTCTATCTAACTCTCTGACTGTAGTATCTCTATCTAACTCTCTGACTGTAGTATCTCTATCTAACTCTCTGACTGTAGTATCCTATCTAACTCTCTGACTGTAGTATGTCTATCTAACTCTCTGACTGTAGTATCTCTATCTAACTCTCTGACTGTAGTATCTCTATCTAACTCTCTGACTGTAGTATCTCTATCTAACTCTCTGACTGTAGTATCTCTATCTAACTCTCTGACTGTAGTATCTCTATCTAACTCTCTGACTGTAGTGTGTCTATCTAACTCTCTGACTGTAGTATCTCTATCTAACTCTCTGACTGTAGTATGTCTATCTAACTCTCTGACTGTAGTATCTCTATCTAACTCTCTGACTGTAGTATTTATATCTAACTCTCTGACTGTAGCATCTCTGGTTCTCTGTAATCTCTCGGTGTAGTTTCTGCCTGTATCTATCCGGTTCTCTGTATTCTGCAGTATCTCTGTGTAGTTTCTGCCTGTATCCATCTGGTTCTCTGTATTCTACAGTATCTCTGTGTAGTTTCTGCCTGTATCTATCTGGTTCTCTGTATTCTACAGTATCTCTG
>NW_028159260.1:0-10000 GCF_964263955.1 Coregonus lavaretus | reverse complement strand
AGTTTTTACCAAAAAGTTATATTTTGGTTTCATCTGACCATATGTCATTCTCCCAATCCTCTTCTGGATCATCCAAATGCACTCTAGCAAACTTCAGACGGGCCTGGACATGTACTGGCTTAAGCAGGGGGACACGTCTGGCACTGCAGGATTTGAGTCCCTGGCGGCGTAGTGTGTTACTGATGGTAGGCTTTGTTACTTTGGTCCCAGCTCTCTGCAGGTCATTCACTAGGTCCCCCCGTGTGGTTCTGGGATTTTTGCTCACTGTTCTTGTGATCATTTTGACCCCACGGGGTGAGATCTTGCGTGGAGCCCCAGATCGAGGGAGATTATCAGTGGTCTTGTATGTCTTCCATTTCCTAATAATTGCTCCCACAGTTGATTTCTTCAAACCAAGCTGCTTACCTATTGCAGATTCAGTCTTCCCAGCCTGGTGCAGGTCTACAATTTTGTTTCTGGTGTCCTTTGACAGCTCTTTGGTCTTGGCCATAGTGGAGTTTGGAGTGTGACTGTTTGAGGTTGTGGACAGGTGTATTTTATACTGATAACAAGTTCAAACAGGTGCCATTAATACAGGTAACGAGTGGAGGACAGAGGAGCCTCTTAAAGAAGAAGTTACAGGTCTGTGAGAGCCAGAAATCTTGCTTGTTTGTAGGTGACCAAATACTTATTTTCCACCATAATTTGCAAATAAATTCATAAAAAATCCTACAATGTCATTTTCTGGAAATTTTTTCCTCAATTTGTCTGTCATAGTTGACGTGTACCTATGATGAAAATTACAGGCCTCTCTCATCTTTTTAAGTGGGAGAACTTGCACAATTGGTGGCTGACTAAATACTTTTTCCCCCCACTGTATATATTTGTATGTATATATATGTATGTATGTATTTATATATATATATATGTATATATATATGTTTATAAACAGTGGGGAGAACAAGTATTTGATACACTGCTGATTTTGCAGGTTTTCCTACTTACAAAGCATGTAGAGGTCTGTAATTTTTATCATAGGTACACTTCAACTGTGAGAGACGGAATCTAAAACAAAAATCCAGAAAATCACATTGTATGATTTTTAAGTAATTAATTTGCATTTTATTGCATGACATAAGTATTTGATCACCTACCAACCAGTAAGAATTCCGGCTCTCACAGACCTGTTAGTTTTTCTTTAAGAAGCCCTCCTGTTCTCCACTCATTACCTGTATTAACTTCACCTGTTTGAACTCGTTACCTGTATAAAAGACACCTGTCCACACACTCAATCAAACAAACTCCAACCTCTCCACAATGGCCAAGACCAGAGAGCTGTGTAAGGACATCAGGGATAAAATTGTAGACCTGCACAAGGCTGGGATGGGCTACAGGACAATAGGCAAGCAGCTTGGTGAGAAGGCAACAACTGTTGGCGCAATTATTAAAAAATAGAAGAAGTTCAAGATGACGTTCAATCACCCTCGGTCTGGAGCTCCATGCAAGATCTCACCTCGTGGGGCATCAATGATCATGAGGAAGGTGAGGGATCAGCCCAGAACTACACGGCAGGACCTGGTCAATGACCTGAAGAGAGCTGGGACCACAGTTTCAAAGAAAACCATTAGTAACACACTACGCCGTCATGGATTAAAATCCTGCAGCGCACGCAAGGTCCCCCTGCTCAAGCCAGCGCATGTCCAGGCCCATCTGAAGTTTGCCAATGACCATCTGGATGATCCAGAGGAGGAATGGAAGAAGGTCATGTGGTCTGATGAGACAAAAATAGAGCTTTTTGGTCTAAACTCCACTCGCCGTGTTTGGAGGAAGAAGAAGGATGAGTACAACCCCAAGAACACCATCCCAACCGTGAAGCATGGAGGTGGAAACATAATTCTTTGGGGATGCTTTTCTGCAAAGGGGACAGGACGACTGCATCGTATTGAGGGGAGGATGGATGGGGCCATGTATCGCGAGATCTTGGCCAACAACCTCCTTCCCTCAGTAAGAGCATTGAAGATGGGTCGTGGCTGGGTCTTCCAGCATGACAATGACCCGAAACACACAGCCAGGGCAACTAAGGAGTGGCTCCGTAAGAAGCATCTCAAGGTCCTGGAGTGGCCTAGCCAGTCTCCAGACCTGAACCCAATAGAACATCTTTGGAGGGAGCTGAAAGTCCGTATTGCCCAGCGACAGCCCCGAAACCAGAAGGATCTGGAGAAGGTCTGTATGGAGGAGTGGGCCAAAATCCCTGCTGCAGTGTGTGCAAACCTGGTCAAGACCTACAGGAAACGTATGATCTCTGTAATTGCAAACAAAGGTTTCTGTACCAAATATTAAGTTCTGCTTTTCTGATGTATCAAATACTTATGTCATGCAATAAAATGCAAATTAATTACTTAAAAATCATACAATGTGATTTTCTGGATTTTTGTTAAATTACAGACCTCTACATGCTTTGTAAGTAGGAAAACCTGCAAAATCGGCAGTGTATCAAATACTTGTTCTCCCCACTGTATGTATATGTATATATATATGTATATGTATGTATGTGTATATATATATATGTGTATATATGTATATATATGTGTATATATGTATATATATGTATATATGTATGTATGTATATATATATGTATATATATATATATATATATATATATATATATATATATATATATATATATATATATACATACATAGTGACTTACAGAATGTAAACTAGTCTTATATATGAAATTGATATTTCAATCAGATCAGCGGTAGATCCGCCTTTAATAGCGGTCTTGACATTTAAAGGTAATTTCCAATGGAGCCGACATGTGCAGCATTTGCTGTGAATGCTGTCTCCGTGAACATCGCCTTTAAATGGTGCAAGGGGACTATGGGATTGAATCCCAGCCATCACTGTATAAGAACAACCAACTAACAGCCTTGTGTGTGTGTGTGTTTGTGTGTTTGTGTGTGTGTGTGTGTGTGTGTGTGTGTGTGTGTGTGTGTGTGTGCGTGCGTGCGTGCGTGCGTGCGTGCGTTCGTGCGTTCGCGTTCGTGTTCGTGTGTGTGTGTTCGTGCGTGCATGTGTGTATACGTACGTGTGTGCGTGCGTTTGTGTGTGCATGTTTTAAATATAAGTACTTGGAGGGGGTACAGGGCCAATTGTTTTGTTGTTTCTCAACTCTAGGCCACAACATGGGATGTGTATACGGTTGATCATCACCATAGTAACATAGGAACTGTATTCTGTGGGATAAGAGCAGAGAATCGCTGTGATACTAATGCATGTGGGTTAGCCCTCATATCTTACGAGATAGATAGTGATGTTGTGTTGATGCTACAATGCACACATGTATATATATATAATTATGCATTAGTTTGACAGTAAGATAAGTTATGATTTAATGTATGGTTTATCAATAGGGATCAAAGTTGTATTTAGGTGTTACATTGTACATATACACCGAACAAAAAAATATATAAACGCAACATGCAACAATTTCAATGATTTTACTGAGTTACAGTTCATATAAGGAAATCAGTCAATTGAAATGAATTCATTAGGTCCTAATCTATGGGTTTCACATGACAGGGCAGGGGCGCAGCCATGGGTGGGCTTGGGAGGGCATAGGCCCACCCACTGGGGAGCCAGGACCAGCCAATCAGAATGAGTTTTTCTCCACAAAGGGGCTTTATTACAGACAGAAGTACTCCTCAGTTTCATCAGCTGTCCGGGTGGCTGGTCTCAGACGATCCCGCAGGTGAAGAAGCCGGATGTGGAGGTCCTGGGCTGGCGTGGTTACACGCGGTCTGCGATTGTGAGGTCGGTTGGACATACTGCCCGAATTCTCTAAAACAACGTTGGAGGTGGCTTATGGTAGAGAAATTAGCATTCAATTCTCTGGCAACAGCTCTTTGCGGACATTCGTGCGCACCTGTGTAATGATCATGCTGTTTAATCAGCTTCTTGATATGCCACACCTGTCAGGTGGATGGATTATCTTGGCAAAGGAGAAATGCTCACTAACAGGGATGTAAACAAAAACATGTGTACAATTTTGTTTAGAGAAATAAGCTTTTTTATGCGTATGGACATTTTTTAGGATATTTTATTTCAGCTCGTGAAACATGGGACCAGAACTTTACATGTTGCGTTTATATTTCTGTTCAGTATATATATAAATATGCATTTGTTGAAAGGTAGGCCCAGCAATAAAACATCATATTTCTAAGTCAACAACAACAAGTTACACCACTTTGAATGATGAGTGTATTGCTGAGTCTACCTTTAACGATAAGATAAGTTATTTGATTGAATGTTTTATTGCCTAAATATGGTTTACCTAAAGACATTGTGTTGCTTTGTTTTTCATGCAGTTTCATTGTAAATATATAAATATATATTGGTTTTACGATTAGATTCGTGATTTAAAGTCTTCCAGGTAAATGTAGATATAATGTATAAATATTAAACACACGTAATTTAATGATTATGAATTTGACAGGTAGTATAATTTGTGACTGTAGGGGGATTGATAGGTTCAGTTCACATTGTCATGAAAGTCCCAAGCTGTAGTATTCTTCAGGATTCTACTTACTGTATGTCATTGATTCATCCTACCAGCTTTCACAGTCTCACGTCAGAATTCGACGTTTATTCATGTTTCTCAAACATCAAATTTCAAAGTTGTTCCAAGCGTCAAATTTCAAAGTGTTTAAGGGTAAGTTTAGGCATTAACTCAGAATTTTTAAGGTTAGGCATTAACTCCAAATGGTTAAGGTAAGGGTTAAGATTTGGGATAGGGCTTAAAACAAAAAATATATTTAAAAAAAAAACTTTCTATAGCCGGATTCGAACTTGCAACCTTTGGAATCAGAGGCAGATGCTCAGGTCCATCCACCATCCCCGTCTACAATGGAACCTACTTCAAGGTAACAGCGCTCACTGCTGCCCCATAGTGGCCAGTCACCACATCACCTCCCGACGTCCTCAGACATGGATGGGACGTCGAATACTGACTTGTAACACGGGTGACCTGGCTGGATTCATCAGGAGTCTACTTACGCTATATCATTGATTCATCAGGAGTCTACTTACTGTATAGCATTGATTCATCAGGAGTCTACTTACTGTATTGCATTGATTCATCAGGAGTCTACTTACTGTATAGCATTGATTCATCAGGAGTCTACTTTCTGTATTGCATTGATTCATCCGGAGTCTACTTACTGTATTGCATTGATTCATCAGGAGTCTACTTACTGTTTGCATTGATTCATCAGGAGTCTACTTACTGTATTGCATTGATTCATCCGGAGTCTACTTTCTGTATTGCATTGATTCATCTGGAGTCTACTTACTGTATTGCATTGATTCATCTGGAGTCTACTTTCTGTATATCATTGATTCATCCGGAGTCTACTTTCTGTATTGCATTGATTCATCTGGAGTCTACTTTTTGTATTGCATTGATTCATCTGGAGTCTACTTACTGTATTGCATTGATTCATCTGGAGTCTACTTTCTGTATATCATTGATTCATCCGGAGTCTACTTTCTGTATAGCATTGATTCATCAGGAGTCTACTTACTGTATAGCATTGATTCATCAGGATTCTACTATATTTACTACTCAATGGTTTCTCTAGTTACCTGATAGTTCTAAAGCTAACCTTACTGCCGACTGCTATAGTCGAGGAGTAGAATCATGTTTAGATTGATTAGCTACAGTATAAATTGGTAGAAGATGTGTATCCCTGTGATGTGGGTGATTGATTAGCTACAGTATATATTGGTAGAAGATGTGTATCCCTGTGATGTGGGTGATTGATTAGCTACAGTATATATTGGTAGAAGATGTGTATCCTGTGATGTGGTTGATTGTATAATAAAGTTGTTTCATATTTAGCGAATGACAATTATTCTCTACTTTTCATCCATGGGTTCTCCACCTATTGACCCCTATTGACTCCTATTGACCCCTATTGACCCCTATTGACCCCTATTGACCCCTATTGACTCCTATTGACCCCTATTGACTCCTATTGACTCCTATTGACCCCTATTGACCCCTATTGACCCCTATTGACTCCTATTGACCTCTATTGACTCCTACTGACTCCCATCGACTCCTATTGACCCCTATTGACCCCTATTGACCCCTATTGACCCCTATTGACCCCTATTGACTCCTATTGACTCCTATTGACCCCTATTGACCCCTATTGACTCCTATTGACTCCTATTGACTCCTATTGACCCCTATTGACTCCTATTGACTCCTATTGACTCCTATTGACTCCTATTGACCCTTATTGACTCCTATTGAATCCTATTGACTCAATCACACACCACACTGCCCTTTCCCACCTGGACAAAAGTAACACCTATGTGAGAATACTGTTAATTGACTACAGCTCAGAGTTCAACACCATAGTGCCCTCAAAGCTCATCACTAAGCTAAGGACCCTGGGACTAAACACCTCCCTCTGCAACTCGATCCTGGACTTCCTGATGGGCCGCCCCCCAGGTGGTAAGGGTAGGTAACAACACATCTACCACGCTGATCCTCAACACGGGGGCCCCTCAGGGGTGCGTGCTCAGTCCCCTCCTGTACTCCCTGTTCACCCACGACTGCGTGACTAAGCACAACTCCAACACCATCATTAAGTTTGCTGACGACACAACGGTGGTAGGCCTGATCACCGACAACGATGAGACAGCCTATAGGGAGGAGGTCAGAGATCTGGCCGTGTGGTGCCAGGATAACAACCTCTCCCTCAACGTGATCAAGACAAAGGAGATGATTCTGGACTATAGGAAAAGGAGCCCCCACTCACATCGACGGGGCTGTAGTGGAACAGGTTGAGAGCTTCAAGTTCCTTGGTGTCCACATCACCAACAAACTATCATGGTCCAAACACACCAAGACAGTCGTGAAGAGGGCACGCCAATGCCTATTCCCCCTCAGGAGACTGAAAAGATTTGGCATGGGGTCCCCCAGATCCTCAAAAAGCTCTACAGCTGCACCATCGAGAGCATCCTGACGGGTTGCATCACCGCCTGGTATGGCAACTGCTCGGCATCCGACCGTAAGGCTCTACAGAGGGTAGTGCGTACAGCCCACTACATCACTGGGGGCCAAGCTTCCTGCCATCCAGGACCTCAAAGACTCCAGCCACCCATGTCATAGACTGTTCTCTCCCGCACGGCAAGCGGTACCAGAGCGGTCTCGGTCCAAAAAGCTCCTTGACAGCTTCTACCCCCCAAGCCATAAGACTGCTGAACAATTAATCAAATGGCTACCCCCCCCCCCCCCCCCCCCCCCCCTCCCAAATAATTGTATTCTCCTATAGACTCCTATTGACTCTCCTATAGACTCCTATAGACTCCTATTGACTCTCCGATAGACTCCTATAGACTCCTATTGACTCTCCGATAGACTCCTATAGACTCCTATTGACTCTCCTATAGACTCCTATAGACTCCTATTGACTCTCCGATAGACTCCTATAGACTCCTATAGACTCCTATTGACTCTCCTATAGACTCCTATTGACTCCTATTGACTCTCCGATAGACTCCTATAGACTCCTATTGACTCTCCTATAGACTCCTATTGACTCTCCGATAGACTCCTATAGACTCCTATAGACTCCTATTGACTCTCCTATAGACTCCTATAGACTCCTATTGACTCTCCGATAGACTCCTATAGACTCCTATTGACTCTCCGATAGACTCCTATAGACTCCTATTGACTCTCCTATAGACTCCTATAGACTCCTATTGACTCTCCGATAGACTCCTATAGACTCCTATAGACTCCTATTGACTCTCCTATAGACTCCTATTGACTCCTATTGACTCTCCGATAGACTCCTATAGACTCCTATTGACTCTCCGATAGACTCCTATAGACTCCTATTGACTCTCCTATAGACTCCTATAGACTCCTATTGACTCTCCTATAGACTCCTATAGACTCCTATTGACTCTCCGATAGACTCCTATAGACTCCTATTGACTCTCCGATAGACTCCTATAGACTCCTATAGACTCTCCTATAGACTCCTATTGACTCTCCTATAGACTCTCCTATAGACTCCTATAGACTCCTATTGACTCTCCTATAGACTCCTATAGACTCCTATAGACTCCTATTGACTCTCCTATAGACTCCTATAGACTCCTATTGACTCTCCTATAGACTCCTATTGTCTCTTATTGACTCTCCTATAGACTCCTATAGACTCCTATTGACTCTCCTATAGACTCCTATAGACTCCTATAGACTCCTATTGACTCTCCTATAGACTCCTATTGACTCCTATTGACTCTCCTATAGACTCCTATAGACTCCTATTGACTCTCCTATAGATTCCTATAGACTCCTATTGACTCTCCTATAGACTCCTATAGACTCCTATTGACTCTCCGATAGACTCCTATAGACTCCTATTGACTCTCCGATAGACTCCTATAGACTCCTATAGACTCCTATTGACTCTCCTATAGACTCCTATTGACTCTCCGATAGACTCCTATAGACTCTCCGATAGACTCCTATAGACTCCTATTGACTCTCCTATAGACTCATATAGACTCCTATAGACTCCTATTGACTCTCCTATAGACTCCTATTGACTCTCCTATTGACTCTCCTATAGACTCCTATTGTCTCTAATTGACTCTCCTATAGACTCCTATTGACTCCTATATACTCCTATAGACTCCTATTGACTCCTATAGACTCCTATAGACTCCTATAGACTCCTATAGACTCCTATTGACTCTCCTATAGACTCCTATTGACTCTCCTATAGACTCCTATTGACTCTCCTATAGACTCCTATAGACTCTCCTATAGACTCCTATTGACTCCTATAGACTCCTATTGACTCTCCTATAGACTCCTATAGACTCCTATTGACTCTCCTATAGACTCCTATTGACTCCTATTGACTCTCCTATAGACTCCTATTGACTCCTATAGACTCCTATTGACTCTCCTATAGACTCCTATAGACTCTCCTATAGACTCCTATTGACTCTCCTATAGACTCCTATTGACTCCTATAGACTCCTATTGACTCTCCTATAGACTCCTATAGACTCCTATTGACTCTCCTATAGACTCCTATTGACTCCTATAGACTCCTATAGACTCTCCTATAGACTCCTATTGACTCTCCTATAGACTCCTATTGACTCTCCTATAGACTCCTATTGACTCCTATAGACTCCTATAGACTCTCCTATAGACTCTCCTATAGACTCCTATTGACTCTCCGATAGACTCCTATAGACTCCTATTGACTCTCCTATAGACTCATATAGACTCCTATAGACTCCTATTGACTCTCCTATAGACTCCTATTGACTCTCCTATTGACTCTCCTATAGACTCCTATTGTCTCTTATTGACTCTCCTATAGACTCCTATTGACTCCTATATACTCCTATAGACTCCTATTGACTCCTATAGACTCCTATAGACTCCTATAGACTCCTATAGACTCCTATTGACTCTCCTATAGACTCCTATTGACTCTCCTATAGACTCCTATTGACTCTCCTATAGACTCCTATAGACTCTCCTATAGACTCCTATTGACTCCTATAGACTCCTATTGACTCTCCTATAGACTCCTATAGACTCCTATTGACTCTCCTATAGACTCCTATTGACTCCTATTGACTCTCCTATAGACTCCTATTGACTCCTATAGACTCCTATTGACTCTCCTATAGACTCCTATAGACTCTCCTATAGACTCCTATTGACTCTCCTATAGACTCCTATTGACTCCTATAGACTCCTATTGACTCTCCTATAGACTCCTATTGACTCCTATAGACTCCTATAGACTCTCCTATAGACTCCTATTGACTCTCCTATAGACTCCTATAGACTCTCCGATAGACTCCTATAGACTCCTATTGACTCTCCTATAGACTCCTATAGACTCCTATAGACTCCTATTGACTCTCCTATAGACTCCTATTGACTCTCCTATTGACTCT
>NW_028159261.1:0-33627 GCF_964263955.1 Coregonus lavaretus | reverse complement strand
CCACTTGTTTTGGCTTTTTAACCAGTTTCAGACAAATCTCTGTCTGGTTCTCTGGCTCTGTGTGGTCCACAATGTCCTCATCCATTACTTGACTCTCGCCAATTCATCATGGACCAGTCATAAGCTAGTTAGCACAGGGCCTCCTTCTCTATCCATGCAAAATCACTGGGAGTTAATTTACCAAATGATATGGAACCGTCATGGTTGAGACTTCAAATCAATCGAACCATGGATGTAAAAAGAGAAGGCGATCTGAGGCAAAACACACCAGATCTAGACAACAGATCTACTCTCCTCTGGCCACTGAGGTTTAGCTATCGTTGTAACTCAACACAAAGCCAAGGCTGTGCCGTAAGCTGTCTTAAGACAGTCAGGCACATTTGCAACCCATGTTGAGTCGAGAATCCATCCTTTGTGAGCGAGACAACCATGGCAACGGTCTGAGTGAGGCCTTTACAAAAGAGTGTATAGAGGAAAGATGGTGATACACTCTTAGAGCTTAGAGAGGAGGCCGACACAGCCGGGGGTGACAGGGTTAGTGTGACGGCACGAGGCAACCAGGAAATACAACAACAACATCATCATCACCTCATCTCCTCTAGTTAGAAAGACATCAAAAAGATGGAATACTCTTTATGAAAAAACCACTGGTTGTTAGTGATAGTGTCCCTGTAGCTCATCTGGTAGAGCATGGCGCTTGCAACGCCAGGGTTGTGGGTTCGTTTCCCACGGGGGGCCAGTATGAAAATGTATGCACTCACTAACTGTAAGTCGCTCTGGATAAGAGCGTCTGCTAAATGACTAAAATGTTTTTAAAAATGTATCTAAATCAAATGGTAAGTTAACAATCAACAGAAGCAGGTGGGCAAATTGTAACGGAACTGCTGCAGAGTTTTATATTGGGTAACACTTGAACAGTTTATCAAGTTTATCAATGGTGAACAAACTATGACATAATGGTTGATTATGAGTAGATTATCAGTTTATAAACAGATCTTCTGTGTCTCCACTCTAACTGTGTTAATCAACGTTTTCCATCTTTTTTAAGCTGCCGTCAGTCCTGCATACTGTCATGTGGCAGCAGAACGGAAACATGCAGAAGCTCTACCAAGATAAAATGCCAACAAAAACCCAAGACTATGATCAAACACCCAGCTGCAAAGTAACAATCAGTATTGCATTACAAAATTAAGTCATTTTCTCTAAATGAAAATGGAAAAGATAGTTCGAGAGAAAGTAGCAGGGTTACAGGGTTGTGCGGCAGTATACTTCCAGTGTTTGAAAACAGCTGGACAGTGATCACACACACACACACACACACACATACACACATACACACATACTATTACAATAATCTGCAGTCAGGGCCTAAATCATTTCCAGTGTAGTCTTTGCTACAGTATAACGCAATCTCAACCCCTCTTTCAAATTACTAAGAACATTCAATACGGAAGGTACAACAGTTGATAAATGAGTTCAAAATATATTCTCCTATTTACTTAGTATATCCATCTGAAATGTATTTGTAAATCATTATTATGTAATAATTTACAGTCTACCAATATACAACTTCTAGGGTTCTATTTTAACAAACCTAACACAATGGTCAATCTAAGTGCTGGCAATAGCGCTATAGGTTCGGTGGGTGTGTCAGTAATATTTTAGCTATTTTCACACCCGGAATTATGAGTAGAGTAGCTGGCAGTGGCGCGAAAGGGCTGGGTTTTGATGAATAAATAAGTTGTAGGTGTGACAAGGGCTTGGCCACTCACTGGCCAATCAAGGCGTTCCATGGCTTAATACTGCATGCGTTTGTCTCAAGTTCTGTAGGTTATTGACGTCTTTGTGTTGTCGTCAACTCCAATTCAGCTGGGGGCACGGAATATTCTCGTCCTTGTCCATTGTGGATTGATACTACAGTTTATTAAATAGCATAGGCTACAGAAAACTGTGTTTGCTCAATAGCCTATGTTTGAAGTGTTGGCAGTCAACATTGTTGTAATTGGCTTCAAGAGCCTACATGTCTTTACGCATTTCTCCTCAAATAAAAAATACTAGGCTCCCGTAAATTGTATTGTATGCGTGAGGCATGTTCTCAATAAGCAAAATATAGCCTAGGCCTAACGTTGATACTGCATTATAGGACTGAATAATTTAAATACGTTTGGAGGAGCGCGTCTTTGGTAACCCGATGAGATGCGCTCTTTGGTAATGGGGACGGATTCTTGAACAAGCTAAATGAAGCATGCAGGTAGGTATATGTGTGCATGTTTTAGGATGTGCAGTATATTTTCAATTCAAGGCACTCTGACAAATAAAGCATTAAACACCTTTTATGGATAGGCTACTTTGCAAGGCCAGGATAAAAAATACGAGATGCATCGCTGTTGAACCAGCCTTAGTAGCCTAGGCTTAGGGTAAGGGTGGCGGAGGGCTTAATATGAAATAGCAAACAATCTGTTTTTTATTTAAAACACCACATATTTCTAAATTGGATAGCATTTCATGGCACTGTGTGCACACTTAGGCCTAATAATATAATAATAATATGCCATTTAGCAGACGCTTTTATCCAAAGCGACTTACAGTCATGCGTGCATACATTTTTGTGTATGGGTGGTCCCGGGGATCGAACCCACTACCTTGGCGTTACAAGCGCCGTGCTCTACCAGCTGAGCTACAGAGGACCACCACTACTTAGGCCTAAATGTCTTTAAGCATAACATTTGCACGTCTATACAAATACTAGGCTCCTGTCAATTGTATCGTTGCCTATGTTTGAGGCAGATTGTAAAAAATTACAGCCGTTGATATGGAGGACTGAATAGTTTGGAGTAGTGTGTCTTCGGTAATCGGATGAGGGGCGCTCTTTGATAATGTGGATGGATAGCCTACTGTATAAGCAAAATTAATTATGCAGGCATGTGCATTGTGAATAATGAAAAAGCATGAGGGCAAAAACCTCCAGTAGACCATTGAAAACCCTTTATTCATAGGCTACGTGGCTAATGGCCAGGATAAAAAAGATGCACCTATGCGATGTTGCTAAACCAGCCTTGATTAAGGGGAGGGTAGGCTATGTTTGGTTTTTTATAAAATGAAATGAAATTGTGGGAAAACAATTGTTTACAAGGACACACCTCAAATATTGCCACCCTTCCCACCTCAGCGCAAGCAAGCTGATGTTAGACAGGTAAATCGCCAAACCTGGCGTTAGGGCTGGAAAATGCCAGTGCGCCAGTGATGACGAAATTGAAAACTAACGTGCGTTTGACACTTGCGCTTGCTTAGAGCCAGATGAAAATAGAGCCCTTAGTGTGTGAACATTTCTTTGTAAACCGGTCTTGACAGAATATTCAATTGTCACCATATGAATGATTGTTGGGACTAAGATGCACATCTGGAAACAGTTTATCCGAGTCATGTTATAGCGTAACATTTACATTTGAGTAATTTATCAGATGCTCTTATCCAGAGTGACTTACAGTAGTGAGTGCATACATTTTCATACTGGTTGCTCCATGGGAATCGAACCCACAACCCTGGCGTTGCAAGTGCCATGCTCCACCAACTGAGCCACACAAAACTATTACCATGACATTAGCAAAACATGACCAAAAAACTCAAATAAGTCAGGCTTTAAGGTCTGGCTTAATTGTTTCCATCCTTATGTTACCCATACCCATACCCCCACACCCACCCTTCCTGTCTTTCCCACTCCCTCTCTCCCCTCTCCCTCTCTCTCTCTCTCTGATGATCACTCCTTCTCTGTGACAAAACCCTGTAAAGATGGCTCTATGTGTGGTCCAGTGCCACACTAAATATCTCCAATGGTCAGACTCATTAACAATCTCTGTCAGACCCAGGGCACAGTGGACAACCATGGAACTAATGATCTACCAATATTAAATTATGTACAGTACGAAGCTACTGTACATCAGTCAAGCTCCCATTGGTCAAAACCTATAAAAACGTAGCCACGGCACATTCCATTCCCCAGAATCTTCAGCCATCTTACTGCACAGCACAAATGCTGTGATGACGTATCAGTTGCCAGTTAAATCTAAAGAGCTATGCTGGCATGTTGCTAAACTACAATTCAAAAATCACACAAGTGATTCACTAAAAGCCTGTAAAACATAACATACCTAATCTCTGCACATCAAATATTATTTGTACTATTTTCACATAAATGGTTCACTGCAAAGGCTACACAAGAGTGTTATACACATGTTTTACCCTAATCTATAGTGGTACACTGGTACAGCAGTTTGGGTGAAATGGTGCAAAATGGTGCCATTGAATTCAGGAAGACCCACAGCTATTTTCTGTAACTAGGGTTCTATTGTAGCTAGCCATGATTTATTAAAATGTGTTCAGATTTGTATTTTTCCTTCAAGGGTTACATTATTTATGTTAATTTACATTGCTGCTGATATAATGCAGTTATAAAATATTAATTATTCAATCCATTTAATGAAACACAGTTTCTCCCATTTACATTTAATATTGTGTAACATAATATATAATATGTGGTCCTCTGTAGCTCAATTGGTAGAGCATGGCGCTTGTAACGCCAGGGTAGTGGGTTTGATCCCCGTAAAAATGTATGCGCACATGACTGTAAGTCGCTTTGGATAAAAGCGTCTGCTAAATGGCATATTATTATTATTATTATTATTATTATAATATATGTCATTAAGCAGCCACTTTTATCCAAAGCGACTTACAGAGATTTTCATACATGTTCGTATTGTTGATCATAGGAAAAAACGTAATGGAGGCCCTTTAGTCCTTCTCTCCTCCTTCTTCCTCTCCTCCGGTTAAGCAGTGTGGTGGATGGGAGGGAAGAAAGGGACTTCTGCTTGGTTAATCTCTCTACCTGTCCTGGGAGTCTCTGCTCCTGGTATTTTCATTCACATACCTCCTAGTGGAGTCCTCTCGAATATTAACACTGTTATTGTCTCCACAGACACACGCTGATCCAAACGCAAACCTCCAATCTCCCTTCCATTTCCAAATAGATGGAGGGAAACTGTATGTGATGTTATTTATGTTTTCAGATGATATCTCTTAAAACCATACAAATTGGGTAGTAAGGTCCAGCAGTCATTGAGGTGAAACATATTCCACAATATTTGTGCTTTGTTCTGGTGTGCCCTGAAGATAGTCCCCTAAGCAATGTCAACCATGCCCTTTTCTCCTCTCCTCTCCTCTCCTCTCCTCTCCTCTCCTCTCCTCTCCTCTCCTCTCCTCTCCTCTCCTCTCCTCTCCTCTCCTCTCCTCTCCTCTCCTCTCCTCTCCTCTCCTCTCCTCTCCTCTCCTCTCCTCTCCTCTCCTCTCCTCTCCTCTCCTCTCCTCTCCTCCCCAGCTATGCACTTTCCATTCCCCATGCAGCATCTTCAACACAGCTCTTACCCACAGCAGAGTCAGGTCATGCCCACTGTTTCCATTCGACTCACCTCAACAGCCATTTTAAAATCGACTGTCTAAAACAAACATTTTCCTCCCTCCATTTTATAAATGATTTAAACTCATTTCCTTTCAATTATGCACGATGCATCACCACCACCAGAACTCAGAACTCAGCGCCTGCACTGCAGCATCATCCTAAGACAGGAAGGACGGTGAGGGTGTGATTCTGACATATTGAAAGTGGATCAAAATAATTGTTTCTATGTCATTGATTATCTTATTGAGTAGTTCAGTATTGTCTTTATGTGGTGTGTCTCGAGAAGAAAATGTGAAAGGATGCAGTGTTGCAACATTTCTTAGAAAGGCCTTGCCAAGATAACACAAATATTTAATACATTTAGAAGGAATTGGATAATACAATCTAATACATTATTTTCAGCACAGAGTCCATCAAAAAAACAAACATTATAATATATAATAATTATATTTTATTTTATTTTAAGGAAATCTCCAAATAACTGGTCGTATGTATGTCACTACAGTGCAAATCCTAAGCTTAAAACCTCCACACAGTTACCTGCAGCCAACCACAGCATCCCAATCAGTGCACCTTCATACACAACCGTCTGTCCGTATGACCATCACACCTCTAAATGTACACACACACACACACACACACACACACACACACACACATTAACAACACACACACACATACACACACACACAGACAGACACACACACTCACCTGAGAAGAAGTTCTTAGTCCTCAGGTAGCTCACACTGAGCCGTAAAATAGAGAGTTTATCCAAGCTGGAGGTGACCTCTTCTGGGAAGGGCAGTAGACAGGCCAGACGATCCAACTCAGAGTTCAGACGGTCCCGGTGGCGCTTTGATGGGTTAGACTTGGTCCCTTCAGATGGAGCTGTCTTTTTCTCTCTGAGTAGGAGCAGAGACATGGGGTTTATTAGGGAATCACAGAGGAAATTATGAAGCCAGTAGGCTAATTCTCTCAATGTTGATAAGAAGGTAAACAGTGGACATATTGCCTCTCGGTACTCACTTTTGGTCTTTCACTTCGATGCTGAATGATAAATAATATAATTAAATATTGGTATTGATAATAGTAATATAATTTTAATAATAATTAATCATCATATCAATAATTATACTAATAACAATACTATTAACAATAATATAATAATAATAATGTTCTTATTTCCTTATAAGCTTTATTATTATTTTCGTTCATTTTCAGCTTATTTTTTAACCAGTTTTAGATAAGCAATAATAACATTGTAAATGCAGTGTGAAAAAAATATAAATAGTCAAGTTACAACTACTTGAACGTTTCACACGATACAATAAGGGCACACTGAACTATGAAAAATACTGAAACTAAAATAAATACAAAAGGCCAATGAGAATGATGAGCACGAGCACTGCCCGCCTTGCACCTGTGCCCGGAGCACTGGCATGGGTTCGTTTGGATTCGAAATTAATCAAATTGAATCATCATCTCTCTCCATCTGAATTGAACATCACTTCAACCATTTGACCTCATCATGATTATGAGTCAAATGATGTGTAGAGTTATTTTTATTTAGGACAAATGCATAACATTATGCATTATTATCCTGACACAATATATTATCTAGGATAAACATACTGCTTATAATATATATATATCCAAAACTGTCTGCACTAAAGAATATTGAAGATATATACATGCTATTTGGATGGATCGTGAGTGACTATCATGTCATATAGCGTTGACTCATATCAAATAATTAAAATAATAACAACGTTAAGGTGGGCCATTTTAGTTCATTATGCAAGCCAATGCAACATTCAAAACACTGTCACTTACCCTCTTTGCACCGGTTTTCTTCTTTTCCGTCCAGCATACATGGTTGAGGCTTTACTAGTAGTCTGCGCTATAGCCTAATTATTCAATGTTATGTGAAGACCGAGCCGACCTACATAAACCCGGGAATGGTTGTCTAATAGCCTATCTATTCATCCCCAGATCTTGTCCAGACGGAACACTGTTTTCAAGAATGGATCAAACAATGCACTGATGCATCAGTCCTCTTGTCCTACATCAATGACGTTGATGTTTGTCAGGCGGTCCAAATAATTAAGCCTACAAACAAATACTGACAACGATTATATAAATGCTATTGCATGCAACTAAACGCCGTATCACAATGAAATACAGTTTTCCAACAAATAAGCAATGCTAAATTGACATTCGTCAAAAAGTGGCAGCAAGTGCATCCCTTCCGCGGTGTTTAACCGGTGGGTAAAATGCTGTTGACATCCGATATTAAATGCCTTCCTCATCACGCAAAG
Organism: Coregonus lavaretus; assembly: GCF_964263955.1. NCBI lineage: Eukaryota > Metazoa > Chordata > Actinopteri > Salmoniformes > Salmonidae > Coregonus > Coregonus lavaretus. The sequence continues at coordinate 25,857 of NW_028159261.1, read as the reverse complement.
TCCATGTCATTATTCGATACGATACAAAGTTAACATTAGTGAAAAAAATAGAAGGGAAATAATAACGACATTGAAATATGTTGCAGCTTTTTCGCTAACGCATCTTTGCAATCTCCTCTTGTGGCACGAGCAGCTAAAGCGCTCTCTCAATTTGAGCCCACAACCCCCCTCACAACCCAGTTAGGCCGGGGTACACGCATTGGACTGGACTGACCAGGCAACCGGCACAGATTTGTGCAAGAGCGCGCAAGGATCAGAGGTGGAGGCGCGCGAATCAGAGGACTTGAGTTAGAGGGCGCGCGCAAGGATTAGGCCTCAGGTTAGAAGGCGCATGCAATGAACAGAAATAAAATGAGCTCAAGGGTCAATTTGGTCACTGGCACAACATGTCAACTATTTTTAAAGTTGGTTGTCTATTAGGCTATGTAATTAAACTCAGCAAAAAAAGGAACATCCTCTCACTGTCAACTGCATTTATTTTCAGCAAACTTAACATGTGTAAATATTTGTATGAACATAACAAGATTCAACAACTGAGACATAAACTGAACAAGTTCCACAGACATGTGACTAACAGAAATGAAATAATGTGTCCCTGAACAAAGGGGGGGGGGGGGGGGGGGGGGGGGTTCAAAATCAAAAGTAACAGTCAGTATCTGGTGTGGCCACCAGCTGCATTAAGTACTGCAGTGCATCTCCTCCTCATGGACTGCACCAGATTTGCCAGTTCTTGCTGTGAGATGTTACCCCACTCTTCCACCAAGGCACCTGCAAGTTCCCGGACATTTCTGGGGGGAATGGCCCTAGCCCTCACCCTCCGATCCAACAGGTCCCAGACGTGCTCAATGGGCTCTTCGCTGGCCATGGCAGAACACTGACATTCCTGTCTTGCAGGAAATCACGCACAGAACGAGCAGTATGGCTGGTGGCATTGTCACACTGGAGGGTCATGTCAGGATGAGCCTGCAGGAAGGGTACCACATGAGGGAGGAGGATGTCTTCCCTGTAACGCACAGCGTTGAGATTGCCTGCAATGACAACAAGCTCAGTCCGATGATGCTGTGAGACACTGCCCCAGACCATGACGGACCCTCCACCTCCAAATCGATCCCGCTCTATTTGTAAGTCGCTCTGGATAAGAGCGTCTGCTAAATGACGTAAATGTAAATGTAAATGTACAGGCCTCGGTGTAACGCTCATTCCTTCGACGATAAACGTGAATCCGACCATCACCCCTAGTGAGAGAAAACCGCGACTTGTCAGTGAAGAGCACTTTTTGCCAGTCCTATCTGGTCCAGCGACGGTGGGTTTGTGACTATAGGCGACGTTGTTGCCGGTGATGTCTGGTGAGAACCTGCCTTACAACAGGCCTACAAGCCCTCAGTCCAGCCCCTCTCAACCTTTTGCAGACAGTCTGAGCACTGATGGAGGGATTGTGAGTTCCTGGTGTAACTCGGGCAGTTGTTGTTGCCATCCTGTACCTGTCCCACAGGTGTGATGTTCGGATGTACTGATCCTGTGCAGGTGTTGTTACACGTGGTCTGCCACTGCGAGGACGATCAGCTGTCCGTCCTGTCTTCCTGTAGCGCTGTCTTAGGCGTCTCACAGTACGGACATGGCAATTTATTGCCCTGGACACATCTGCAGTCCTCATGCCTCCTTGCAGCATGCCTAAGGCACGTTCACGCAGATGAGCAGGGACACTGGGCATCTTTCTTTTGGTGTTTTTCAGAGTCAGTAGAAAGGCCACTTTAGTGTCCTAAGTTTTCATAACTGTGACCTAAATTGCCTACCGTCTGTTAGCTGTTAGTGTCTTAACGACCGTTCCACAGGTGCATGTTCATGAATTGTTTATGGTTCATTGAACAAGCATGGGAAACAGTGTTTAAACCCTTTACAATGAAGATATGTGAAGTTATTTGCATTTTTACGAATTATCTTTGAAAGACAGGGTCCTGAAAAAGGGACGTTTCTTTTATTGCTGAGTTTATATATTTGGTGAAGTTGGAAAACCTTTCAGAGCTTTATTTATCTTGATTTCCTCATTTTTGGTATGGCCTTCTATTACTAAAATAATTAGACTTCTGTCCATGAGGACCTTTCCTCAGGTGAGAAAATGAAACTTCAAAACCTTCTAAACTTTTTTTTCTTTCTTTCTTGTATTTTCTCCAGAGCTAAAGAAACAAAGTTACTCTTGAATAGCCCAAAAAACATATTTCCTGTTTCAGTCCAGAATTACCATAAAGTGAGTTGTGTGCAAACATGATATTATCTCTCTTTTGTGTGACACCAGAGGGCTTGTGGTAATGTTATGTGAGTATGCTCCCTCTAGTGACGAAAATGAATATGACATAAAACCGTTTCATAAGTGGCTGGGGCAAACTACTACTTCTACTTTTACAGAAAACATAACATAGTATAAAGTAACATAGCATAACGTAGCATAGCATATAACATAGCATAACATAACATACCTCTTTGAAAAATGTAGTTCTTTACAGATAAAAATATTATTGGAAATAAATACTCAGACTTCTCCCTCTCCTGTCCTGTGGGAATCATGAGGGCCCTCAGGCACACCCGAGAGGACAGATAATATCATTCACCTCTAGGGTGAAAAGGAGTCTTGTAAGCATCTGGAAAATTTAGAATCTGAAATTAAACAACTGGAGAAAGAGTATTTTCGTAGCAGAACTGCAGGACTATACAAAGCTCTTACCAAGAAAAGAACCCAATATTATGTCTCAAACACTTACAAGGTAGAGAAAGCCTTATTGAGAACAAGGCAACGTTACTATGAATTGGGAGATAAAAGGCACAAACTTCTGGCATGGCAATTTAAAAAACAAACATCTGATTCCAGTATTCAACAAGTAAAGAAACCAGACTCTATGCTGAGATGCAACCCACAGGAGAAAAATAATAGCTTTTAAGACTTTTACCAACAGTTGTATACATCATAGAGTGAGAATGCAGCCCAAAAATCAGAACTCTTCCTGAAGTCACTAAAACTGCCCAAGCTATCGGAGACAGATAAGAATGTATTAGCCAATAAACAAAGGGGAAATACTGAGGGCACTCATGAGCCTTCAGTCAGGAAAAGCCCCAGGGCTAGATGGTTTCACTATAGAATTTTACCAAAACATTCAACAACAATTAATACATCCATTAATAGAAATGTATCAACATATTATTGACAAGGGTGGGATGCCTCCAACTCTACAAGAGGCCTTGATTTCATTGATCTGTAAACCGGAAAAAGACCCCACTATGCCATCTTATTATCGCCCAATCTCATTAATTAATGTTGATTTGAAATTGATTGCTAAAGCCATCACATTCAGGCTAGAAGGGTACCTACCAACATTGATTAACAATGACCAGGGTTCATTAAAGAATGTCAACTAATAACTTAAGGCGCCTTTTTCATATCTTATCCGAAGCAAGACAGTCAGATGAACCCGCAGTTGTAGTATCATTTGATGCAGAGAAAGCCTTTGATCGTGTTGAATGGGAGTATCTCTTCAAGGTTTTGGAGCATTTTAATTTTGGTACATATTTCAGTAACTGTGTTAAGCTTTTATTTGACAGATCAAAAGCCAGAGTGAGCACGAATGAAATGGTGTCTGCTCTGCTTCCCTATTGGTTGTAGTACGAGATAAGGGTGTCCTCTTTCCCCCATGCTGTTTGCTTTGGTTTTGGAACCACTGACTCAAAAGATTAGAGAGAACACTTGCATCACAGGATTTTCAGTGGGAGATATACAGTGAGGGAAAAAAGTATTTGATCCCCTGCTGATTTTGTACGTTTGCCCACTGACAAAGAAATGATCAGTCTATAATTTTAATGGTATGTTTATTTGAAAAGTGAGAGACAGAATAACAACAAAAGAATCCAGAAAAACGCATGTCAAAAATGTTATTTTAATTAGGGAAATATTTGACCCCCTCTCAATCAGAAAGATTTCTGGCTCCCAGGTGTCTTTTTTACAGGTAACGAGCTGAGATTACGAGCACACTCTTAAAGGGAGTGCTCCTAATCTCAGTTTGTTACCTGTATAAAAGAGACCTGTCCACAGAAGCAATCAATCAATCAGATTCCAAACTCTCCACCATGGCCAAGACCAAAGAGCTCTCCAAGGATGTCAGGGACAAGATTGTAGACCTACACAAGGCTGGAATGGGCTACAAGACCATCGCCAAGCAGTTTGGTGAGAAGGTGACAACAGTTGGTGCGATTATTCGCAAATGGAAGAAACACAAAATAACTGTCAGTCTCCCACGGCCTGGGGCTCCATGCAAGATCTCACCTCGTGGAGTTGCAATGATCATGAGAACGGTGAGTAATCAGCCCAGAACTACACGGGAAGATCTTGTCAATGATCTCAAGGCAGCTGGGACCATAGTCACTAAGAAAACAATTGGTAACACACTACGCCGTGAAGGACTGAAATCCTGCAGCGCCCGCAAGGTCCCCCTGCTCAAGAAAGCACATATACATGCCCGTCTGAAGTTCGCCAATGAACATCTGAATGATTCATAGGAGAACTGGGTGAAAGTGTTGTGGTCAGATGAGACCAAAATCGAGCTCTTTGGCATCAAATCAACTCGCCGTGTTTGGAGGAGGACCCCAAGAACACCACCCCCACCATCAAACATGGAGGTGGAAACATTATGCTTTGGGGGTGTTTTTCTGCTAAGGGGACAGGACAACTTCACCGCATCAAAGGGACGATGGACGGGGCAATGTACCATCAAATCTTGGGTGAGAACCTCCTTCCCTCAGCCAGGGCATTGAAATGGGTCGTGGATGGGTATTCCAGCATGACAATGACCCAAAACACACGGCCAAGGCAACAAAGGAGTGGCTCAAGAAGAAGCACATTAAGGTCCTGGAGTGGCCTAGCCAGTCTCCAGACCTTAATCCCATAGAAAATATGTGGAGGGAGCTCAAGGTTCGAGTTGCCAAACGTCAGCCTCGAAACCTTAATGACTTGGAGAAGATCTGCAAAGAGGAGTGGGACAAAATCCCTCCTGAGATGTGTGCAAACCTGGTGGCCAAATACAAGAAACGTCTGACCTCTGTGATTGCCAACAAGGGTTTTGCCACCAAGTACTAAGTCATGTTTTGCAGAGGGGTCAAATACTTATTTCCCTCATTAAAATGGAAATCCATTTATAACATTTTTTACATGCGTTTTTCTGGATTTTTTTGTTGTTATTCCGTCTCTCACTGTTCAAATAAACCTACCATTAAAATTATACACTGATCATTTCTTTGTCAGTGGGCAAACGTACAAAATCAGCAGGGGATCAAATACTTTTTCCCTCACTGTATGTCTCTCTAATATGCGAGGGAATACTTGGGAACAGATTTCCAAAATTAAAATCACTTGGAGCTGATTTCCTGGTGTTTTTACAGTCTTTTAAGTCCAACAATTAAAATTCAATAACAGGAAACTTGGGGGACCAAATAAAACCACCCGCGGACCGCCAGTTCGGGTGCCCTGTTCAAGATGTTACCTCAAATCACACACCATACACCCAACAATGATCAAATGTTTATAATGACTCTATGTACTGTATTCTATCCAGGAATCCCAAGTTTTACGAAAGCACTGTGGGCTACCTCGCATATCATACGTTAATGTTTTTCTAGTGGCATACAAGAACTGACCTCATTAATCCATCGAGTGATATTGAGAGGATCCTCATGGTTCCACTTAAAAGTGATACATATATTGGCCTCAGTCATAGCTAAGCTAAATACATTCTTAATTCGTCATCATGGAAGTTAGATGTACTTCCGTATGAAGGACCTCGTGTAAACTACTTTCAATCTCCAGCTGCCACTGTTCGAGTTCAGAGCAGGCCTATGTCCTGTGTAATAGAGAACCTGTCTCTGTTTTACAGCGAGGGCAGTGTTGGGACAATTCCTTTTTAAATAGGTTTATTCTTTCAGGTGTAAGATAAGCTCTATGAATTCATTTGTACTGACAAAGCTTGCATCTTGTGTACTCTCTGGGATTGCTAATTAATTTCAGACCATTGATCTTCTGTGATCTGGGTCCCAAGATCCCTCTCCCATTTCTTTTTCACCCTTGTTGTGGTACATTTGGAATATTCTGTTAATAAGCTACAGTGCCGTGAAAAAGTATTTGTCCCTGTTCTGATTTTCTCTATGTTTGCATATTTTCGATACTGAATGCTATCAGATCTTCAACCAAAATCTAATATAAGATAAAGGGAACCAGAGTTTACAAATAACAAAAAAAACATATACTTATTTTACTTATTATTAATTTTACCATTTTCATGTAGACTTGATTGTGTGTTTTGGATCATTATCTTGCTGCATGACCGAGCTGCACTTCAGCTTCAGCTCACAGACGGATGGCCTGACATTCTCCTGTAGACTTCTCTGATTGAGCAGAATTCCTGGTTCCTATTATTAAGGCAAGTTGTCCAGGTCCTGAGGCAGCAAAGCATCCAAAAAAACCATCACACTACCACCACCATGCTTGACCGTTGGTATGAGGTTCTTAATGTGGAATGCAGTGTTTGGTTTTTGCCAGATATAATGGGACCCATCTCATCCAAAAAGTTGACTGAAGTTTGCCAAAAAGTACCTGGAAGCACCTGGATGATCATCAAGACACTTGGAAAAAGATTATGTTGACAGATGAGTCAAAAGTATAAACTTGGTCTCTCAGACCTGTTGTAAGTGTAGTATTGAGTGTAATTGGGAAATAGGGGGACAAATAAGTATCCTGCCCCATATATCGATGAACATCATTCCATACCTTTACAGATTGACTAAGAATGGTGTTTCCAGTAAAAGTCTTAATATTCTTGGGAGTAAAGCAATATTGAACATATTACATACTGTATCTTGTACTTTTAGAATATGCCCTTCAATCTGAGTCCATGTAGGAGGGTTATTTTCATTAAACCAGTGAAATAGTGGTCTAATCTGAGCAGCCCAGAAATATAGCTGAGGGTCTGGTAGGACCAATCCTCCCTCTTCATATGACAAGTTCAGAGGGCTTCTCTTAATTTTTGCAACCTTATTACTCCATAGGAATTTGTCCACCAGTGAATTATATTTGCTGAAGAATGACTTGGGGATCTCAGTTGGTATGGATTGAAACAGATACATTAACCTGGATAGTACATTCATCTTTATGAAATTAATTATTCCTATAAGAGACATGGATAGGGTAATCCAATTGGACAGGTCTTTACCAGTCTTCTCCATCAATGGAGTGTAATTTAGTTTGTATAAATTATTCAAATCTCCATCAATCACAATTCCCAAATATTTAACTTTGGACTTAACCTGAAATGGTAGATATGACCCCAACGCTGGTGGATTTGCTTTAGATATTGGAAGGACCTCAATCTTAGACCAGTTTAATTTTATTACCAGAGAAAGTACTGAAAGAATGAATCATATTCAACAGGGCCCTCAGTGATATGTCTGGTTTTGTGAGAAATACTAAGATATCATCAGTGTACAAAGAAATCTTGTGCACTATATCTCCCACTGAAAATCCTGTGATGCAAGTGTTCTCTCTAATCTTTTGAGTCAGTGGTTCCAAAACCAAAGCAAAGAGCATGTGGGAAAGAGGACACCCTCATCTCGTACTACGACCAATAGGGAAGCAGAGCAGACACCATTTCATTCGTGCTCACTCTGGCTTTTGGTCTGTCATATAAAAGCTTAACACAGTTACTGAAATATGTACCAAAATGGAAATGCTCCAAAACCTTGAAGAGATACTCCCATTCAACACGATCAAAGGCTTTCTCTGCATCAAGTGATACTACAACTGCGGGTTCATCTGACTGTCTTGCTTCGGATAAGATATGAAAAAGGCGCCTTAAGTTATTAGTTGACATTCTTTAATGAACCCTGGTCATTGTTAATCACTGTTGGTATGCCAATTAGGAATGAGGGGGATGATTAGGTGGCCATGATGGAATGTGGCCAGGTTGGGAATGTAGCCGTGACACCGGGGTGAACACCCCTATTCTTACAATAAGCATCATGGGATTTTGAATGACCACAGAGCCAGGACACCCGTTTTAACATCCCACCTGAAAGATGGCACCCTACGCAGGACAATGTTCCCAAATGTAATCAAGGTTTGAAATGATTATGTTTTAGTCAAATACTATATCTGTTTAGGCTTCTTACGGTCAATTTGCAGTCTACAGTTGTATTTATTTATTGTTCCGGACCCCCGACCATCCGCTAAAGAAAGAATTGGCGACGCTGAATTTAGTTGATGATCCCTGATCTAGAAGGATGTGTTGATATATTCATATTCAAGTGTTATGGTATGGTATAATACATACAGTATGAGTGATATATCTATACGTTGTATGTTTTTGTTTACCATTCTGTATACATTATTTATTTATTTATTTGCGCTGCTTCTAAAAATGTCATTATTGAACATCACATTAAAGATTTATTGAATGTTGTGAAAACCAATAAATACACATTTCCAAAAAACAACATACATTTCACCAGGTCAAATTCCTGATACATGTAAATGTACTTGACGAATAAAGGTGACTCAGATTCTGATAAGAACAGACAAACCTGTGTAAAGTCATTAAACCTCTTTAATAATGTGGAGATGAAATACAACAATTGAGACGTAAGCGCCATGGCTGATACATTGTTAGAGGCAGAACAACAACGACAACAAAAGCCACAAGGTGTATATTTATAAATACTGTTCTGAGGAAACAGGTCAAAAAAGGTTTTACAGACATTAACTGTTCTGTGTGCAGAAAACATATGTATAAAATAGTGTATCATAATAAGAGTGAATCTTATAAAGGCCACAAGACTTTGAAAATTACAAATGAAAAAATGGTATGTACACATTCAAATGATACTGCATATAGAAAGGTGCCTTGGCCTCAGTGCAATAGTTATAGTGCCTACATTGTGCAGAAGCATGCAGACAAGAATACTGAATAATATACTATATGGACACTTACAGTGTTCATTATAGGTTCTGTATTTTTGTAAGATTTTTGAAAGCACCCGATCCCCGTAGAATACATTGAATAAACCATATTGAATTGGATCATTGATCATTCTGAATCTGTAGCTGCCAATACTGTATTATTTCGCTGTAGAACTGCAGGGCAATAAAATAATGAATCAAAGAAATGAAAGTAAAGTGAACGATATTCCCACATAGGCATAGGAGAGCATATCAACAATGCAGTTTGAACAGTGGCTCTACTTTTTCTTTTCAAATTGACTGGTGATTATATGCTTTTCCATGATTGGTTAATCGGTTTCTCTTCTGCATATTTATGCAAATGAGGCACTTAAACTATCTGATGCATTTCTGTATGAATACTTTACCAAGGCACATCTCCTTCTTGGGTGTTTTCTATCAATAGAAGCAAAATAGAAGCAAATAAAACTGCAGGTACACAGGAATCCCACTGGGCACAGACATCAATTCAACGTTTATTCCAAGTTGGTTCAACATAATTTCATTGAAATGATGTGGAAACAACGTTTATTCAACCAGTGTGTGCCCAGTGGGACACTTCACAAAATAACAGAAAAGACTAAACTGGCTCAATTACATATTTATAATTTTGATTAAATGCTTACAAAAATACAAAATACGCATTTTTTCAAAAAACAAAACAAAGCTGAGTAAATACATTTGTTGTTGTTGTTGTCATCACATTCTGATTAACATATATTGTTGTAATAATAGGATATATCAAAATGGAGCATGGTTTGTGATGCAAGAATATGTGGCAAGTCTCAAAGGCCATCACAAGGGAAATAGTTTTTATTAAAAAAACTTTAATTCTTTACTCCACATTCATTCAAGCCATTGAAGTACTGTGATTGCTGGGGAATAGCTTTTTTCACTATCAAAATAAACATTTGATGCATTTTAAACTGTATACCATTCATACATCCTGTCCATACTATCATATGCCAACATATTTAGCATTTTCCAAATGCAAATGCTCTTCTTCTTGCCCTTATAGTCATACTGTAATGAATTCATCAGGCTACTCTGGCATCGACTATCTCACCTTTCCTTTTGGAATTTGGCTTGATCCTATATATTCATATGCATTTAGGGAATTAAAAAAAATACGTAAAAGTAATCCCAGTAATCTCATTCAACGTCTTATCTCTTTTTCCCTATTACTGCTTATGTCATCATCTTTAGTCTTTCCTTTCCAAAACTATTCTGGCAATTCTTTAACATCAGAGGCACAATGAGCCACAATTAAAACGTGGTACAATTCAAAACAACCAATAAATATATTCTGTCTTTCCTCCAAACCGACCAGACGTGAGTGTACGTCCCAAAGGGCACTCTATTCCCTATATAGTGCACTACTTTTGACCAGGGCATGCACACCCAAGGTGAAAGCAAGTCAAGGAGGAGCTCCAGTGACAGTCAGTCTGGTTGCAGAAGAAAAAGGAGCCACACGGCCCTCTGGTCCAAACGCTCTGTATCTTGTATCCAAACATAGGATTTGAGACGCATAGAAGAGAAACGAAGGAAGCCATCTTGGCCAGTCTCCTAGTCTCCTTGGTGAAGTAAGGCATGGTGGTGGTAGAATCCCCAAAGGCACCTGGCTGTGTGAGTCTGTCTGTGTCCGTGTGTCTGTTTGTTTAGCGACGAGGGCTACACATCAGTGTCTCAACAAATTCCATTCAGTCGCGGAAAAGGCGGGTTCCTCCTACCTTGTAGAACCTTCTAGAAGTCGCAACAGTTGGTTTGATTGTTCTCTGAGAAGTATGTGGTTCCATTGGGCAGGGACGGGAACTGGAACGATATGTTTTCCTCCATTGGACAGTTTGTGACCTGGATAGTAAATAATGGACCAATTAGGAAGAAGTTAGCCACAACAGATCACAAAGACAAGGGGAGGATGTAATGCATGCAACCCACAGCATAATAACTTGTTTGAGTGCTTTAAAAATCCTCATTATACCCTTCTCAAAGAAACCACCAACAATGGACAAAGAAAATCTTCAAATTTGTGTACAAGTACATAAAACAGAGTAATTGGCTCTAAATGCTTCAACATACGTCAAAGACAAATATGAAACAGATACTGTACATTCATCCCAAAGGCCCCCTCGTGGCTCATAATAACTATCCTACTAGTAAAACCTTAAATACTGGTGCAATTACAAACGTTGTAATCTGGTTGTAATAATGAAACAAGCATCCCTTGAAAAATAGGTATATTTACCTCGATGGGACAATCTGTTAAAATAAAGGTTAAATTAAGGTACTGGTTCCTGTATTACCTGTGTCTGCCCGTTGCTGTTGAGGTACTGCTGCTGGACCAGCAGGCTGTCTGGTGTGAGGCCCCCAGGGGTTAGACCAGGCCCCACCTGACAGGACAGAGGGCTGATGTTGGTGTCATCCTGTGGGATTGCCGAGGACCCCACGATGGGCCCGCTGGAGTTCCTCTGGAAGTAGCAGGAGGCCTGGGAGGGACTCTGGTCGTGGAGGGGGGCCGTGGCCCTCTGACAGGAGGATGGTACCAGGGAACCAAGGGCCGTGTTGGGGGTGAAACGGATCCCGTTGACAGGAACCAGGGGGGGGTTGGTGCTGCTGAACATGCAGCTGTTGGAAGAGACGAGAGGAGGGGCGACGACAGCAGAGGTCTTTTGAGGCCTGTACTGGCCTGATGTTGTTTGAGCCCTGTTATAGTTCTGGGCCTGAGAGTTCTGTTGTGGCTGGGCCTGGAGCCCAGGGATGGGGAGTTGGGGAGCTATTTGGAAGTCAGACACCTGGTTATTATAAAAGCTTCCCATTACATTGTTTTGGTGTCCATTTTGTTGGTGTAACATCGTGGGCAGCATTTGCTGCTGCTGCTGCTGTTGCTGGTAAGACTGTCCCTGATTCAGACTGTTCTGGGTCTGCAGGGAAAAGTGTCCTTGTAGGCAGCTAGCCGGGTTGGGATCTAGAATGACGTCTTGTTGTTGATTTGAAATATTCTGGGCAAAGGTTTCCAACAGGGTGTTGGCCACCATGTTGGATTTGGGCATGGAGGAGGGCAAGGGCATCCACATGGTTTCCTGACCGGGCACTGCAAAGGGATCTGATTGGCTTATGGAGCTCTTGTCCTGGAATCTCATTAGCTGATCATTCATGCCCCGCCCCTGCAGCTGGCTCTGGATTGGCAGACGCATAGGAGCGGGGATGAGCTGAGTGGCAGAGCTCTGATTGGCAAGGCCTGGCTGTATCTGTTGTCTCAGGGAATAAGACGCCAGCCCTTTACCAGGGCTGGACAGGATCTGAGAGGCCTGGAGGCCTTGCTGCCTACCCTTGGTTTGGTTCTGCCGCACCTGGGCACAGGAGCCAGCCAGGGCAGGGTTAAAGGCCAGAGGATTAGCGTTGCTCTGCAGGCCCAGGTTCTTTCCAAGGGATTGGGCATAGGTGTTGCTGGAGGAAGCCTGCTGGAGTGTGGGGCCGTTCAATCCCATCTGAGGACCCATGTGTGTCAGCTTCAACATGCCCTGAATTTTACTCCCTGTTTCAGCCGCACTCGGGCCTCCCATCCCGAGCAACTGGTTCTGCTGGGGATCAACCCCCCAGTTGAAGCCCTTTCCTCCAGGCATCATGGTATTCCCCTGCAGGTTGACATTTGTAAGGCACTCTGGTACCTCCAGGATTGGATTGTTGACACTGATGGACCCCAGCAGTGAGTCCAGCTGCTCGGGCATCTTGAGTCCTCCGTTCTCCTTTAAGAGATGTTCCTCCACATATGACAGGATGTCGTGGTTGAAGATGTCATCCAGGTCCTCGGACATCTCACAGTTGCTGGAGCTCATCTTCAGCAGAGTGTTCTCCCAGTCCTTCAGCTCTATGGGGTCCACGTCCAGGCTGCAACAAGATAAGATAAGATCAGTTAAGGTCCACGTCCAGGCTGCAACAAGATAAGATAAGATCAGTTAAGGTCCACGTCCAGGCTGCAACAAGATAAGATAAGATCAGTTAAGGTCCACTTCCAGGCTGCAATTACATCAAATCCAATTTTATTTGTATAGCACATTTCATACAAGCTACAGTATAGCAATACAATACAATACAATGCGCTTCACATATATATTTTTTAATAGATATAATAAATACTAGAAAATATATGGTAATTTTCCATTTTAAAAAATTGTGTGACTTGCTTCAGCTCTTTTAAAGTATTTTTGTGGTAGTGCAAGAAGTTTAAACATTTAACTTAAGTGAAGAGGTGAAATATAGTCAAAGTTCAATATATTAAAATATCTGGTCTGATCAACCTTACTTTGGACTGTGGGGCAGTTAGATCACATATTTAATCACAAATAATTACACTAAGACTACTACACTTTTACTCATTAGTAATTAGAAATATTTTAGGTTATCATTTGGGGAGAAAAATATGATGATGCATCTAGTTGAAGAAATAATGGTTGAGTAAGTTTTGTCCCGTGTAGCTCAGTTGGTATATCATGGCGTTTGCAACGTCAGGGTTGTGGGTTCGTTTCCCATGGACGACCAGTATGAAAAAAATAAAAAAAATAATGTATGCACTAACTGTAAGTCGCTCTGGATAAGAGCGTCTGCTAAATGACTAAAATGTAAATGTGCCCATACTTCCATTATGTGTAAATAGTTTATGATTAGTGAACACTACAATGCAGTTATTCTGTTATATACGTCTTCCTATTAGCTGAAATCGTATTTTTTCAAAGCCATTTTAGCTGTCACGTTAGCTGTTTGGTCTGAACAACTTCACAAATTTGTAGCGCTATGCAGATGTTGACTCCCCCCAGGGACGTGTTGCTAGGCAACCCCCCTGCACTTGCCTGGGCAGGCCTGCTCCCTCCGTGGCTAAAGCCAGTGTGAGAAATGTGCTAACAAATGTTTGTGCTATGAAACTAAATAAATACTGCACTCTGACACGCAAAACATTTTTGCTAGTCATGATAGTGTTGTTAGATTTTATAATCTACTATTGTTTTTTATTAATTTATATGATTTATATTATAGTAGAAGTCAAACCTGGAACACAGGCTGTTGTCCCCGATGATCTGCTGCAGTGTTTCCATCATGTCCTGGACGCTCACGTCCGGCTTGGGCATTGTGTGGGTCTGGGACTGCCAGGAATCACCAGGCACATTGGCCAGAGCGTGGCTGTCTCTGAAGGCCTGGTCTTCCCAGGAGCACAGCTCCAGAGGGTTGGGGAGCTCGCTGGAGGGCTCGCTGGGGCTGGTCTGCATGGATGAATGATTGAATAAATGAATGAATAAATAAATGAATAAATGAATTTTTATTTTCGTGTCAATTCATCCTTAGAGACCCATCCCTTACATTGTCTGTGTCCAAAATGGCAACCTATTCCCTACATAGTACACTACTTTTGACCAGAGACCTATTGGCCCTGGTCAAAAGTAATGCATAATATAGGGAATACGGTAAAACAGAGTAAATTGCTGTACCTGCATGTAGACGGCCTGGTCCTGCTTCAGCATGGAGCCCAGCAGGGAGTCAGGGTCCAGGGCCATTTCTTCGGCCATCTTCCTGACCTTAGGGCCCTTGCTCTGGGTTGGAATGTCAGCTATGTCCAGAGAGGGGCCCACCTCGTAGAGAACAGCCTCCCCAGTGGCAAAGTTAAAGGGCAGCTGGAGTCTCCGCTGGCGAAGCTGCTCCTCACCCTCCTCATTTCTTGAGGAATAAAAAGGGGAGTGTTGGAATAAAATAGAGTACAGTAGAGTACAGCGCAGAGTAATCTTGAATTTGATGTCCAGATGATGACTCTACTCACGATAACGGTCTCTGTCTGGCCATGATGAAGTCAGGCCTCCCTCCCTTGTAGACCAGCCTGGCATTAGCCTGTACCCAGACCCACACACCAGTCTTGGCCAGGAGCCTGAACACTGTCAGACCACTCTCACCTGTCTTTATCACTAAAGAAGGGAAACATACACAAGGAAACTGTCAACAGTAGGGTTGGGTACAGCAAATATGGAGAACTCATTAGTTAGTTTATTTCATTCATTCTTTAATCCATTCGTTAGTTCAGTTATTCATTCATGAATCCATTCATTCATTCGTTAGTTAATTCATACATTCAAAGAGGAAAGTTGTAATATTGATTTGGAAACGTGATAACTACTTACTTCTGACATGGTTGTCGGCACAGTACATCATGTCAGCAGCGTGAATGAACTGGTATCCAGAGCCTCTCACACACAACTCCAGCTCAGTGTAGCCCAGAACCACCTTCCCTCTGAGACACAATAACACACAGGAGGAATAACATTAGAAATAATTGTTTTTTTCTCTGCTTACTAAAAAGTTTGTGGTTACAATTCATAATAACGTTCATGAATAAGTCATTACAAATGCTTATAAATGATTTAGAAATTAATATAAATGCTATAACGCACACAAAGGATTAACATTATCTTTAAGTTATAAATACACTACATGGCCAAAAGTATGTGGACACATGCTCGTCGAACATCTAATTCCAAAATCATGGGCATTAATATGGAGTTGGTCCCCCCTTTGCTGCTATAACAGCCTCCACTCTTCTGGGAAGGCTTTCCACTAGATGTTGAAACATTGCTGCGCGGACTTGCTTCCATTCAGCCACAAGAGCATTAGTGAGGTCGGGCACTAATGTTGGGTAATTAGGCCTGGCTCGCAGTCGGCGTTCCAATTCATCCCAAAGGTGTTCGATGGGGTTGAGGTCAGGGCTTTGTGCAGGCCAGTGAAGTTCTTCCACATCGATCTTGGCAAACCATTTCTGTATTGACCTCACTTTGTGCACGGGGGCATTGTCATGCTGAAACAGGAAAGGGCTTTCCCCAAGCTGTTGTCACAAAGTTGGAAGCACAGAATCGTCTAGAATGTCATTGTATGCTGTAGCATTAAGATTACCCTTCACTGGAACTAAGGAGCCTGAACCATGAAAAACAGCCCCAGACCATTATTCCTCCTCCACCAAACTTTACAGTTGGCACTATGTATTGGGGCAGGTAGCGTTCTCCTGGCATCCGCCAAACCCAGATTCATCCGTCGGACTGCCAGATGGTAAAGCATGATCCATCACTCCAGAGAACGCCTTTCCACTGCTTCAGAGTCCAATGGCGGCGAGCTTAGGCTCGTGTGCGGCTGCTCGGCCATGGAAAACCTTTTCATGAAGCTCCCGACGAACAGTTCTTGTGCTGACGTTACTTCCAGAGGCAGTTTGGAACTCGGTAGTGAGTGTTGCAGCCGAGGACAGATGATTTTTACGCGCTACGTGCTTCAGCACTCGGCGGTCCTGTTCTGTGAGCTTGTGTGGGCTACCACTTCACGGCTGAGCCGCTGTTGCTCCTAGACGTTTCCACTTCACAATAACAGCACTTACTGTTGACCGGGGCAGCTTTAGCAGGGCAGAAATGTGACGAACTGACTTGTTGGTAAAGTGGCATCCTATGACGGTGTCACTGAGCCCTTCAGTACAGGCCATTCTACTGCCAATGTTTGTCTATGGAGATTGCATGGCGGTGTGCTCGATTTTATACACCTGTCAGCAACGGGTGTGGCTGAAATTGCCGAATCCACTAAGTTGAAGGGGTGTCCACATACTTTTAATAACACTGGATGGGAGTGTTACCTTGTATCAACGTTCATGGGGGTGAAGTCCAGCTTGTGTTTGGTCTGGAAGATGAGTGTCTTGGTCCTGATCTCCAGGATAGAGGGGGTCTGGATGGGGGTAGCCACCACGAACAGGGCCAGCTGGGGGTGGTCCATGGTTCCACCGTCTGACATCTTGTTCTGGCCATGGAGGTACTTCAGACGCCCATGGAAGTTCAGGGCCTGTAGTTGAAGACACAACAAAATAAGGAGGAAAGGACTTCTCAATCTGTGTGATCACATGAGGATAAACAGAAATCATAATTAAAACTACATTAAGGTATGTCTTATATATATATATATTGTACTGTTTTTGTTTTTCTTAAATTGTCTCATTCTGTGGAGGCAAAAGTCATATTTTAACCACTACTACTAAGTTACTAATACAAAGTTAATCTGTAGAAGTTAGGCCTCTTGTCGTGTGAGCTTGGACTGTTAGTTTACTGTACCAGGAAGCCAGAGGAGTTGTCCAGGAGACAGCGGAAGCGACAGACGAAGCTCCTCTCCAGGAAGGAAGAGTTCTCAGGGGGAATGTGCTGCGGGTCGTAGCTCACTATGTTGCTTGTGATGTCACTGCTGTTGGTAGGCTGCAGGCCTACAGTACACACAGTTACAAGTATATTTATATATCTTTTATATTTTAGTCATTTATTAGATGCTCTAATACAGAGCGACTTACAGGAGCAATTAGGGTTAAGTGCCTTGCTCAATGGCACATCGGCAGATTTTCCACCAAGGTGGCTCTGGGATACGAACCAGCGACCTTGCGGTTACTGGCCCAATGCTCTTAACAGCCAGGCTACCAGTTATTCAGCTAACTACAGTTAGCTGAATAACTTTTTTCAAGCAATATCAAATCTTTCCACAAATGTTGGCTTAGGCCACGTGTCAAACTCATTCCACGGAGGGCCGAGTGTCTGTGGGTTTTCACTCCACCCTTGTACCTGATTGCTGAATTGAGGTCACTAATTAGTAAGGAACTCCCCTCACCTGGATGTCTAGGTCTTCATTGAAAGGAAAAACCCAAAACCCGCAGACACTCGGCCCGCCGTGGAATGACTTCGACACCCCTGGCATAGGCAATCGAAAACCAGGGTGAGTACTAACATAGCAGACTAGTGTACTAACATAGCAGACTAGTGTACTAACATAGCAGACTAGTGTACTAACATAGCAGACTAGTGTACTAACATAGCAGACTAGTGTACTAACATAGCAGACTAGTGTACTAACATAGCAGACTAGTGTGCTAACATAGCAGACTAGTGTGCTAACATAGCAGACTAGTGTACTAACATAGCAGACTAGTGTACTAACATAGCAGACTAGTGTACTAACATAGCAGACTAGTGTGCTAACATAGCAGACTAGTGTGCTAACATAGCAGACTAGTGTGCTAACATAGCAGACTAGTGTACTAACATAGCAGACTAGTGTACTAACATAGCAGACTAGTGTACTAACATAGCAGACTAGTGTACTAACATAGCAGACTAGTGTACTAACATAGCAGACTAGTGTGCTAACATAGCAGACTAGTGTGCTAACATAGCAGACTAGTGTACTAACATAGCAGACTAGTGTGCTAACATAGCAGACTAGTGTACTAACATAGCAGACTAGTGTACTAACATAGCAGACTAGTGTGCTAACATAGCAGACTAGTGTACTAACATAGCAGACTAGTGTACTAACATAGCAGACTAGTGTACTAACATAGCAGACTAGTGTACTAACATAGTGTATTACTCACTCTCTGTTTTCCCTGGCTCTGTATCAAACTGGTTGGGGTTTAGGGCGAAGTGGAGCTGACGTCTGAACAAGGCCCTGTCGTCAGTGTGGATCAACTCAAACACACTCTGGTGGACCACGTCTGACTGTGGGAGACAGGTCAAAGAGGGAGACAAGAGTGTAAAAGATGATATACAGTAACTACAGTACAGACTAGAGAGGACTATATGAAGTGCATGAGATTCAGTCATTTCCAAATGTCACCTGGGAATTACAACTAACAGGTGCTGCCCTCTAGTGGTTTGGAAGCCCAAATAATAATGTCTGCTTCATTCAGTGTTTTGTGGGAAGAGGAAAAGGGTGGGATGGGTTCTGCATCTCTCGTTAAAGAGCAAATCTCACCAGGTGCAGAGGCCCAAACAACCCCCATATTCCAAGAGGACTCTCTGTGGGTGCGTGTGTGCGTACGTGTGTGCGTGCATTGGTGTTTGGGGCATGAGTCATCAACATATTCATTAGAGCCTCTCTCCTGCAGTGTAACGTCTGTCTTTAGGCTAGTGACCCAGCCATGCACTGTGTGTGTGTATGAGTGAGTATGTACTGTAAGCAGGGGTGAACGTAGATGTAATTTCTTCCCAGTACGACACCTCCTATGTGTGCACACGCTTATGGGCCGAATCATAGAATTTTGCCGGGACGCCATACGTTCACCCCTGGCTGTGAGAGTGTATATGTGTGTGTACTGTAAGTGTGTTTATGGGCCAATGACCCGGGTTCATGCATCGTCTTGCACAGAGGGCAAGCAGTGCTTCTGGGACCAATATACCAAGCGGCAGTCACGCTACACTGTATTATTCCCAGAACACATGACTCATGTGTTTTCCTCTTCCCTTCGATCCATTAATCGCTCCGCAATGAAGAAATGCAGGGAACGTAGTTCTGACTGAGAGAGCTGTGTGAGACAAGTTTAGATGCTCTCTCTCTTTCCTCTATCTCCCTTAGGCTTCCTAAAACTCTTGGCCTCAGTCAAGGTCTCTCTCTGGGAATGATGTGTGTGTGCACGGAACGAGAGTTTGGAGTTTGTTTGCCGATGAACTTCTGACTTATAAACACATCCATTTAAATGTGGTCTGTATAAAGGAAAGCCAAGGGCATATGACTCTCAACTCTACGCACTTCTGCTTCCGATTATAGCCTTGCTTCCTCAGTTATGACTGATATGCTATGGGGATACTAGGCTTTTTGACAGATTACTGTTAAAGTTCAGGGGTCACATTAGAATGTCCAACAAGGTCAGCTGGCCAGCAAATTATTCAGCTGTGTCAATATTGACATTTCTCTTTAGTGTACATATGATGGCGTAGTTAGCTAGGTAGTTGATATGAGCTGCTATAAGCTAACATGTAGGATGCCATCAGCTAGCTATGTGATACGGCTGCAATGAGGTGACTTGAACGGTACCTACATAGGGTCTTCATAACACCTGAATAACCCGTTCATAACACATTTATAAACAGTATATGCATAATGTGGGTACACTGTCTGTGTGTCAGTCAGTGTGTGTCAAAAGGCCCTATTTCACCTGGTGGAAGCCTAGGTAGTCCTGAACAGTAGGAGAGGAGTAGAACACGTATCCCTCCGCCGTGACCACCAGCACAAAGCCATTCAGGGCCTAGAGACACAGAGAGGCACAGTCAGACAAAAATGCACACTATGAACTTGCTATTTATGAACTTAATAGTATTATATTATTATGAACTTAACATATGTTCATACTTCATACGTCAAACAAGACACACTTAGTTATTCAACATAAAGATGGGCAAATAGACTTAAACTGAAATAAATAATTATTAATTCCATGACTTAGTGAATGATAAGGGGCAATAAAGGATTCAAATTAAATTAGAGGGGGAAATCTGGTCGGCTGTGCATACAGTTGAAGGAGGGAGAAGTAGCCATGGTGTGTGTGTGCATGTGTGTGTGTGTGTGTGTGTGTGTGTGTGTATGTATGTATGTGTGTGTGTTCAGGTTTGGGTAAACATCCCATGTAATTAGCCATGCCTTTGTTCAGGTGTTAAACGTGACAATAGAACGGAGCGGTGGGGAATATAGCTTCTTGTCACGCACAGGATCCTGGACCCTGTAAACAATAGACCACCAGAGAGTGTGAGTGTGAGTGTGAGTGTGTGTGTGTGTGTGTGAGTGAGAGAGAGAGAGAGAGAGAGAGAGAGAGAGAGAGAGAGAGAGAGAGAGAGAGAGAGAGAGAGATCTTCTGCACAGATTCTGTCAGACGTGGGCCCTGACAGTAAATCTCAGTAAGACAAAAATAATGGTGTTCCAAAAAAGGTCCAGTTGCCAGGACCACAAATACAAATTCTATCTAGACACCGTTGCCCTAGAGCACACAAAAAACTATACATACCTCGGCCTAAACATCAGCGCCACAGGTAACTTCCACAAAGCTGTGAACGATCTGAGAGACAAGGCAAGAAGAGCCTTCTATGCCATCAAAAGGAACATAAAATTTGACATACCAATTAGGATCTGGCTAAAAATACTTGAATCAGTTATAGAACCCATTGCCCTTTATGGTTCTGAGGTCTGGGGTCCACTCACCAACCAAGAATTCACAAAATGGGACAAACACCAAATTGAGACTCTGCATGCAGAATTCTGCAAAAACATCCTCAGTGTACAACGTAAAACACCAAATAATGCATGCAGAGCAGAATTAGGCCAATACCCGCTAATTATCAAAATCCAGAAAAGAGCCGTTAAATTCTATAACCACTTAAAAGGAAGCGATTCCCAAACCTTCCATAACAAAGCCATCACCTACAGAGAGATGAACTTGGAGAAGAGTCCCCTAAGTAAGCTTGTCCTGGGGCTCTGTTCACAAACACAAACAGACCCCACACAGCCCCTTGACAACAACAACAACAACACAACTAGACCCAACCAAATCATGAGAAAACAAAAAGAGAATTACTTGACACATTGGAAAGAACAAACAAAAAAACAGAGCAAACTAGAATGCTATTTGGCCCTAAACAGAGAGTACACAGTGGCAGAATACTTGACCACTGTGACTGACCCAAACTTAAGGAAAGCTTTGACTATGTACAGACTCAGTGAGCATAGCCTTGCTATTGAGAAAGGCCGCCGTAGGCAGACCTGGCTCTCAAGAGAAGACAGGCTATGTGCACACTGCCCACAAAATGAGGTGGAAACTGAGCTGCACTTCCTAACCTCCTGCCAAATGTATGACCATATTAGAGACACATATTTCCCTCAGATTACAGCGATCCACAAAGAATTCGAAAACAAACCCAATTTTGATAAACTCCCTTATCTACTGGGTGAAAAACCACAGTGTGCCATCACAGCTGCAAGATTTGTGACCTGTTGCCACAAGAAAAGGGCAACCAGTGAAGAACAAACACCATTGTAAATACAACCCATATTTATGTTTATTTATTTTCCCATTTGTACGTTAACTATTTGCACATTGTTACAACACTGTATATATACATAATATGACATTTGAAATGTCTTTATTCTTTTGAAACTTCTGAGTGTAATGTTTACTGTTAATATTTATTGTTTATTTCACTTTTGTTTACTATCTACTTCACTTGCTTTGGCAATGTTAACACACGTTTCCCATGCCAATAAAGCCCTTAAATTGAATTGAATTGAATTGAATTGAGAGAGAGAGAGAGAGAGAGAGAGAGAGAGAGAGAGAGAGGGAGAGAGAGAGAGAGAGAGAGAGACAGAGAGCGAGAAAGAGAGAGATAGAGAGAGAGAGAGAGAGAGAGACAGGGTGTGCGAGAGGTCCTGCATTTTGGTTTCACAATAAAGGGCCTTTGTTATATCTGGATTTACTGGAAGCTGCTGCAAATTTTCTGCATTTAACACACAGACATTAGCTACCAGGTTTAGGAATACATGCAAAAGTATTGGTGTGTCTGCGCAGTGGTGGAAAAAGTACCCAATTGTCAAAGTTGAGTAAAAGTAAAGATACCTTAATAGAAAATGACTCAACCAGTAACCAGTAAACAACTACTTGAGTAAAAGTCTAAAAGTATTTGGTTTTAAATATACTTAAGTATCAAAAGTACATGTAATTGCAAAAATATACTTTAGTATCACAAGTAAAAGTCTAAGTCATTTCAAATTGCTTATATTAAACAAACCAGACGGCACAATACATACATTTTATTTCAACAAATACAGATAGCCATGGGCACATTCCAACACTCAGACATCATTTACAAATGAAGCATTTGTGTTCAGTGAGTCCACCAGATCAGAGACAGTAGGGATGACCAGGGATGTTCTCTTGATAAGTGTGTGAATTGGACCATTTTCCTATCCTGCTAAGCATTCAAAATGAGTACTTTACACCACTGTGTGTGTGTGTTTGAGGGTAATAGTTAGTGATTCTAACAGACCTACTCTAATTATTTCCTGAGAAAGACTACAGGACAACAAGACGATAACGTAGTTTGTAACATCTTCATGATATATGCTCCCAGATTGCACTGAACAAGTTTTTTGCATGGTGAATCAACCACATAGTGAAACACAGTGAAACACAGTGAAACAACTGCCCCCATGAGTCTTTGTCTGGTGTCTAGGCCTACACACACACACACAAAAAAAACACACACACACACAATTGTGTCTCATAAGAGCTGCGTTTGTTCCCTGTGGGGAATTACTGCAGTCACCAGGACAGAGACTGAGGAAGACAGTCAAGACAAAACTACAAACTTCCCAGCATTACCAAACTATCAACGCTGAGAATCAGTCATAAATCAGTCTAGCGCCATCCTCCATTAGACCAGTCCCTACTGGAGAGAATAGGGCTGTGTGTGGTCAGTGGTGAGACCTCCCTGGAGATGGCGATGGTTATCTTTAGCACTAAAGCTAATGCTAATGAGGACTAGCATAGCCCTCACTGAGAAATGGGACAGCACGCTAACACTACTAGCATTAGCCCCCACTGAGAAATGGGACAGCACTGTCAGAGGCATTGCCCATGGGTAATGAAATGAGAGCGTCAAACTCAGGATTTAGTCAGGAGGGGAGGGAATCTGGGTGTTTACTCCAAGAGGATGAATCCATTTGTGTGCATACACAAGTGGTTGAATGCACTTATTTTTTTCTCCTTTGGTGGCATTGAACATACATGTATGAGAGGTTATACAGTGAGGGAAAAAAGTATTTGATCCCCTGCTGATTTTGTACGTTTGCCCACTGACAAAGACATGATAAGCTGATTCCTCACCGTTCTCATGATCATTGCAACTCCACGAGGTGAGATCTTGCATGGAGCCCCAGGCCGAGGGAGTTAGACAGTGCTTTTGTGTTTCTTCCATTTGCGAATAATCGCACTAACTGTTGTCACCTTCTCACCAAGCTGCTTGGCGATGGTCTTGTAGCCCATTCCAGCCTTGTGTAGGTCTACAATCTTGTCCCTGAAATCCTTGGAGAGCTCTTTGGTCTTGGCCATGGTGGAGAGTTTGGAATCTGATTGATTGATTGCTTCTGTGGACAGGTGTCTTTTATACAGGTAACTAACTGAGATTAGGAGCACTCCCTTTAAGAGTGTGCTCCTAATCTCAGCTCGTTACCTGTATAAAAGACACCTGGGAGCCAGAAATATTTCTGATTGAGAGGGGGTCAAATACTTATTTCCCTCATTAAAATGCAAATCAATTTATAACATTTTTGACATGCGTTTTTCTGGATTTTTTTGTTGTTATTCTGTCTCTCACTGTTCAAATAAACCTACCATTAAAATTATAGACTGATCATTTCTTTGTCAGTGGGCAAACGTACAAAATCAGCAGGGGATCAAATACTTTTTTCCCTCACTGTATGGAGGTTGTTGAAATATCAAAGTGTTTATAATCGAGCATATTTGTTCGAGACTGTATACAGGGGTTCTGTATCTATGGCATACAGTATGCATGATATATAGGCTGATGACGTGAGACAGTAATCCCTAATCCCACTCTCGGTGAGGTGGATGACCTTCGGTCATGTCACGACGTAAAACAAATTGCTTTTCGTATAACTGGAGGGGAAGGAGTGAGGTTGTTTTGTTTACATGTAGATGGGTTTGAGAGGCGTCATATAGTGTGTGTGAGCTGGGGGACAGGTTGGTGCTTGCCCCTCACGTCAGCTAAACTTCCTCAGGTAAACCCCAGAGGGAGAAAGAGGCCTCGGGCTGGCGGAGAGAGACAGACAGACAGGCAGACAGACAAGACAGTACACACACTGTATACCTGGAGCAGAAGGTTTCCCTCTGAGAACTTGACCCCATCCACAGAGGTTGTGGTGGTTGTGGTCTTCGCTAGAGTGATCTGTCCATTCCCTCCGTACCCCAGCGCTCTCTCCACCCCCCACCCTGGACTGCCTTTCTTCATGGTCGCTGCAAAACAGAACAGAAAGAGAAACATAACTTCACACCGGCACACAAACCTGAAAGCAATATGCGCCGGACAGTGGGAGAACGCAGCATGGAACTCACTTCTCAAAGATTTTGTTGACATGCTCTCTGCTAACGTCTGTAACTCTGTAACAATCTTCTTCTTCTTTTTTCTTCTTCTTCCAAGCCAACAGACTAAACTCCAGCCCCTAAGGCAGCTCTCCTTCACTCTCTCCAACCCCTGCTGTTGTTGCTGTGTGTGGCTGTGTGTGTGTATGTGTGTGTGTGTGTGTGTTTGTATGTGTGTGTGTGTGTGTCTGGGCTTGTATTACTATCCTCGTCGGTACCGGAAATCCCCAAAAGTCATCACAAGGATAGTAAAGGATAGTCCCCACGAGGAAAAAGGCTTTTTAAGCTTAGGGGTTTGGTTTAGGGTTACAATTAGGGTATGGGTTAGAATTAGGGTTAGGGTTAGGGGTTAGGATTTAAAGTTGGAGTTAAGGTTAGGGTTAGGGTTTAGAAATCAATTGTAGGTCCCCACAAGGATAGTAGAACATATGGTGTGTGTGTCTGTGTGTGTGTGCATGTGCTTGCTTGCATGGGTCTGTGTGTCAGCCAGGATTGGCTTTGGGCTCATTTGGGACTTAACTTTGACTCCAGACTTAATAGATGGGATTATAAGATCTACCTCCCCATTTGTCTAACTCCATTTTCTCCTTCCCTTGTTCATTTGTTTTCATCCCCAGGAGAAGCCCTGACAGAGAGCAAGGCTTATAGGGGACTAAGTGCGGGTGTGTACATCATATATATGCTTCAACTGGAGACTTGAGACATACTCCAGATGTCCACAGCCAGCGCTCTAATCTAAGTTTGCGTCCACTAAAAGCAGAGCAGCAGACAAAGCCAATTGTTTTCAGAATTGCCGGATGAGCGGCGGACTATTTCTGTCCATTAGTCCTAATATCTCAAGGTGGACTTCTTAAATTAGGTC
>NW_028159262.1:0-129767 GCF_964263955.1 Coregonus lavaretus | reverse complement strand
GACCTCGCTTTGTACACGGGGACATTGTCATGTTGAAACAGGAAAGGGCCTTCCCCAACTGTTGCTACAAAGTTGGAAGCGAAGAATCCTCTAAAATGTCATTGTATGCTGTAGCTTTAAGATTTCCTTTGCTGGAACTAAGGGGCCTAGCTCAAACCATGAAAAATAGCCCCAGACCATTATTCCGCCTCCATCAAACTTTATGGTTGGCACTATGCATTGGGGCAGGTTGCGTTCTCCTGGCATCCGCCAAACCCAGATGGTGAAGCGTGATTCATGACTCCAAAAACGCGTCTCCACTGCTCTATAGTCCAATGGCAGTGAGCTTTACACCATTCCAGCCGACGCTTGGCATTGCACAAGGTGATCTTATGCTTGTGTGCGGCTGCTCGGCCATGGAAACCCATTTCATGAAGCTCCCGACAAACAGTTATTGTGCTGACGTGGCTTCTAGAGGCAGTTTGGAACTCGGTAGTGAGTGTTGCAACTACGGACAGATGATTTTTAAGCGCTACGCGCTTCAGTACTCGGTGGTCCCGTTCTCTGAGCTTGTGTGGCCTACCAATTCACAACTGAGCCATTGTTGTTCCTATACGTTTCCACTTCACAATAACAGCACTTACAGTAGCTCTAGCAGGGCAGAAATTTTACAAACTGAGTTGTTGGAAAGGTTGTATCCTATGATGGTGTCACGTTGAAAGTCACTGAGCTCTTCAGTAAGGCCATTCTACTGCTAATGTTTGTCTATGGAGATTGCATGGCTGTGTGCTCGATTTTATCCACCTGTCAGCAACGGGTGTGGCTGAAATAGCCGAATCCAGTAATTTGAAGGGGTGTCCACATACTTTTGTATATATAGTGTATAATATTTTGAGTTTGCATCCCAATATTACACTTTATATGCATCACAGAAAACTGAAATATTGCAAAACTGTTTCACATATAAAAACTGGATTTCAGCAGTTTTTTAAAAGAAAAATATTAATAACGTTCCACCCATGAGGCCAAAGAGGGCGCTTTTGGTCATTGACTGCAGGAAAGGGTTAAAAACCTGTCTCTCCCCTCCTCTCTTCCTCTGTCTCCCCCCCCCCCTTTCGGTTTGTAATTAGCCTTTTCCCAACGCACTTGTTGCTATAGCGATAGGCAGGAGGGCTGAATGCCCCATTGTCTTTGCTGCTGCATATTCACACACACACACACACACTGACACACACACACACTGCAGATAAATCCTCACATTATCAGCTTATGTTTTAAACACAGTTACAGCAGGAGGATAGAATTAAGACTGTGATTAACTCCTCTCACTGTCAGTGTGTGTGTGTGTGTGTGTGTGTGCGTGCGTGCATGCGTGCACATGTGTCTGTCTGTCTGTGCTCTCACGTTGTGAAAGAAAAATTGATTGAAGATATGTTGTGACCTAGCTTTCCCTGAAATGGAGAGCTAAGGATAATGTACTTGGTGTCCCAGGTCTGAATCAGTCCCTGATTAGAGGAGAATAATTAAAATTAGCACAGACCTTGAGATCCAGGTTTCCTAAAAGTTGATAAAATAATACTGTTTCATTGTCACATACACCGGATCGGTGCAGTGAAATGTGTTGACTTACAGGGTTAGCCATAGTAATACAGAGCCCTTGGAGCAAATAAGGGTTAAATACCTTGCTGGCTCATCGACAGATTTGTCACCTTGTCGGCTTGGTTATTCAAACCAGTGACCATTCGGTTACCGGCCCAACGCTCTAACCTCTAGGCTACCTGAAACCCTCAAAAGTTACACTATATATACACAAAAGTATCTGGACACACCTTCAAGTGTGGAGTCTGTGTCAACTGTAAGTGCTGTTATTGTGAAGTGGAAACATCTAGGAGCAACAACGGCTCAGCCGTGAAGTGATAGGCCACACAAGCTCACAGAACAGGACCGCCGAGTTCAGAAGCGCGTAGCGCTTAAAAATCATCTGTCCTCGGTTGCAACACTCACTAAAGAGTTCCAAACTGCCTCTGGAAGTAATGTCAGCACAATAACTGTTCGTTGGGAGCTTCATGAAATGGGTTTCCATGGCCGAGCAGCCGCACACAAGCCTAAGATTACCATGTGCAATACCAAGCGTCGGCTGGAATGGTGTAAAGCTCGCCGCCATTGGACTCTGGAGCAGTGTAAATGGGTTCTCTGGAGTGATGAATCACGCTTCACCATCTGGCAGTGCAACAGAGAAATCTGGGTTTGGCGGATGCCAGGAGACCGCTACCTGCCCCAATGTATAATGCCAACTGTAAAGTTTGGTGGAGGAGGAATAATGGTCTGGAGCTGTTTTTCATGGTTCGGGCTAGGCCCCTTAGTTCCAGTAAAGGAAAATCTTAACGCTACAGCATACAATGACATTGTCCACAGACCTTTGGTCATGTAGTGTACTTCATAGTAGTAGCTGAGGTCTTTGTACTAAATAAAACCCCTTGCTGAATGTAGGAAGAACACAGACACACATTAGTCAGATCTCATGACGTTTGTATTAACCAATCACACAGAGAACTCAGGTAATGTTACAGATGTTTTTATTCAGGTCTTTAGACACATATTTCATTTACACTGCTGTAGCTCAGTAAAAGCGTACATAGAAACCTGCACCTTATAATCCTCCCCTCCTCTCCTTCCTCCTCTTACTTTCTCTCATTTTCTCTCTCCCCCTCTTCTTCTCTCACAGCAGGAAAAGAAAAGATGACAAGTACAGTAAGACCTGACAGAAATGAGTGTTGGCACCGGCAGTATCCATAGCAACAGATGATTTACACACATTCCCCCGACAACAAGTGTGTGTCACGCCTCTGTCCGTGTTCTGGATCTCCACTAGCCTCACACTCCAACATAGAAAATACTCCACAGAGTCTCAGACGTATAATACACACAATTATAATACACACACACACACACACGCACACAAATATATAATAAAAATGTATACACTCAAACTGCCGCACACGGCTGTGTAGTGAGACATACTTTTTTAATAATGTGTTTATATTGACTCTATTATCTTTTTTACAGTTTTAACAACACAACTGAGATAGAAAACCACTTCAACCTACAATAGTGTCTGCAGAAGTCTGCAAGGTGTCCTTGATGTGTTTCTGTAAGTGTGTGTGTGTGTGTGTGTGTGTGTATTTGCACGTGCGTGTGTGTGTTTGCACGTGTGTGTGGAATGTGTGTGTGTGTGTGCACGCACGTGTGTGTATTAACCATCTGCCAGGCAGTGAGAACTAAAGAGGTTGAGGGAGAAAGTCTGCAAGGTGTCCTTGAGGTGTTTTTGTAAGTGTGTGTGTGTGTGTGTGTGTGTGTGTGTGTGTCTGTGTGTGTGTCTGTGTCTGTGTGTGTGTATGTGTGTGTGTGTGTGTGTCTGTGTCTGTGTCTGTGTGTATGTGTGTGTGAGATGTGAATGTGATAGGTGTGTTACTGAGGTGAGAGACAGAGGAACAGTCCCCCTATCTTGACTTTCTGCTCAATCACAATAGAGTCAGCGCAGTCTGGTCCAATGCCAGTAGAGTCCATCTAATCAAAGTAGAGTCAGAGGCCCTAGCAGGTTAGTCCTCTCCTTGATTGTTGCCCTGGCCCATTCTTCACACTTGAGGTTTAAAGTCAGAGTGCGAATTACACCATGACATTCAGGGGGGTCTCTATCGAACAAAATATATGGCCTAATAATGAAGATTTAAACGGTAAAAATGAGTACTTTTTAATGTGGCATGAAAACAACCAGTCATTATATTTTCATCTGATTATCAAACAAATCACTTCAAAAAGTAGGCTACCTGTGCATGATCATATACTCCAAAATAATTGTATGGCATGTATACTCATGCCATTTGATGAATGGAAATAGACATCTGTTACAAAACACAAAAGTGTGCCTAATGACATTCAGCGATTGCCATTGATTGGGCCGACATTAATTGATGCGTCTTGGTGACAAATTGACATTTTTTGTAGCCTGAAAAGTCGGGACACATGAAATGCGTCGGAAACTGTCCTGGGAAAACGGGATGTTCACCCTAACACACAGGGTCATCTTACTAGATTAGGCTACAATGTGTATTACCATGAAGTTCAAATAGGCCTACCGGTAGCCAGTGATGTAGTGGTAAAAAAATAGGTGGGTAAACTCTGATTGCCAGTTGCGGTGAAAAAAGTAACGCTCCCTATAGCCTACTTTCAAACAGCGTTTACTTGCATTTACCTTCCACTAGGCCGACACCACTGCCGGTAGCCTACCCTCTCAGCCGAGGTAATTTTACACACATGAACACACACGCAGAACAGGTAGCCTACATTCAATATAATACATGAGTTGAATCAAAACATGTTTTACACCCTAGTTCATGAGTTGTCCATAATTCATGAGTTGATGCTTGGAGTCTTCACAGATCGTGTGACATAAAACACTACCTTTCTTTCCTTACATTGATTACATTTATGATAGTGTTATTTGTCTTAATTAAGCGTTTAACAATTGAATTAGAACATTGAACTTAAACCCTGTACGAATCATGGATCTTGGAGATTTCGGAAAATGCACTGTAAGTGTACCTAACAGTTCTCATGGGCACACAAATCCAAAATAATGTAGGCCTATGCCATGGCAAAATCTAATGCTTCTAACCAAACGAGTCACCTTAAAGGCCTACCTACTGTCATTAATGTATACTTGTTGGATGGACTGGATGCACATTGGTGTCTAGCTGTAGGCTAGTTGTTTAGTGATATTGTCGACCATCAGCTGATCCAGGAACGAAAACAAATAACAAATATTGATAGAAAATAATAAAGCTAAATATGGTCTACTACTTCTGGCCACGGATGGCACAGAGAACACCAGTACCAGCGTGCACCTGAAAAACAAAGCATGAGTGCTCTAAACAGCTGACTGACAAAGCAAACAATGATAAATCAACAAATAAATCTAATGCATTTGAATAAAGGCTATTTTTTATCAAGGACACATTGCAAAAAATTGCAAAAATTAGGAAGTACAAGGAAATGTATGCGGTAAAGGAGCTCAGCTGAGGCCAAAATTCAGCAGGACTGAGTGACAGCGGCTCTAACATAGAAATAAATGTTTTAAACCATGACAGAGCGATGGGGGTGTTTGATTCATTTGGAAGCTTTTATTCTCATATTTACCACTGTAAAACATATTTACCACTGCATTTTAAACAATAGGAGAATGGTTTAATTAGCATTATTATAGACTTTTGTTGCATTTAGGGGAGCTAACATCTCATTCAGGGAGTTGAGCACCCCCCGTCTCCCCCGTAATTCGCACACTGTTTACAGTTTCTTTTAATTGCGTATGAGGAGGAATTTCTGGAGGTGTAGTGTCCCATCAGATTTTTTAGGAAGTGAGTCTGTTGTCAGCACACTTCCCCAACTCATTCTGCACTCTATCAGTTAGACATCACAAACTGCCGTCTCAGGCAAAGTGTCTATACACTCAGAAACACATCACGGACAAAGGGTGGTAATGCAGACCTGAGAGTCCACAGTGTTCAGGGTGGGAGGATGGGACAGGGCCTGTGTATAATCATCCATCCAGCGTCTGTCTCCCTTCTCTCTCTCCTTTGTCTCTCTGTAGAATGAGTGCCAGTCTCTTCTCTGTCCTCTCTCTCTCTTATCCTCCCTCACCTCATCACTTCTCCTCTCCATACCTTCCTCCTTTCTTCTACTCTGCTTTAATCTTCTCTCAGTTTTTCTGTTGATGTTGTGTTTTGGTTGCCGTTGACATGGTAGTGGAGGATGTGATGTCAAATAACTTCCTGTGGGTGGCGTTTGGGCTTCGTGTCTGACCCCGAGGACAGGGTTTTGAGGTCATTAGTCAGGAGTGTGTGTGTCTGCTACAGAGCCTGGAGCAGAAGCCCCAACATAGACATGCACACACTCACACACTCTCTCACAATCAGGGTTCCAGGGGCTGCTGCAGAGTGCTGGGCTCTACCCTCCTCTCCCTCAGAACCCTGGGCCAATAACGCCTGAGAGCGAGAGAGAGAGAGAGAGAGAGAGAGAGAGAGAGAGAGAGAGAGAGGGGGGGGGGGGGGGGGGGGGGGGGGGGGGGGGGGAAGGAGAGAGAGAGAGAGTGAGAGAAACAGAGAGAGAGACAGAGAGAGAGACAGAGAAAGAGACAGAAAGAGAAGAAAGAAAGAAAGAAAGAAAGAAAGAAAGAAAGAAAGAAAGAAAGAAGAAAGAAAGAAAAGAAAGAAAGAAAGAAGAAAGAAAGAAAGAAGAAAGAAAGAAAGAAAGAAAGCAGAGAGAGAGAATTAAACATAAGATGTAAATGTGTTTTGAGGAGAGGAGAGAAGATTGAGAGAAGAGAAGGGGAAAGACAGGATGAGTGAATATATGGTTGGATGAACAGAGTGATGAGATAGTTAAAGATGGAATGAACAGAGTGATGAAGATAGTTAAAGATGGATGGACAGAGTAGATGGAGATGCAGAGAAGAGTAAACCAGATATGATAAATGGACAGAATGTGGAGAGTGTTACAAAGCAGGAGGAGAGATTTCAGCCAGGTCGCTCAAGATTCAATTCGAATTGAACATCAATCCATGTCCAGAGGATGTTGGGAGATGCCTTAAAAAAAAATGTCACTAGAGGCAACGTTGAGCGTTAATACCATCAAGTAGGCTTGGGTTTTGCTAACGCAGGGATGGCGGATGGGCATAAGCCACAAGCTCTGGCTCCGAGGGTCGTGTGTTCAATCCCAGTGGTAGACACTATTTATTTAATTTTTTTACCCTATCCCAAACCTTAACCCTTAACTTAACCATTCGGAATGAATGCCTAGACTTAAACTTAAGATAAAAAAGAATTAAGAATGCCTAAACTTAACCGCGAGCTCCGGATGCAAGGGTCATGTTTTCAATCCCAGGGGTAGACATTAGTTTTTGTGTGATTTTTTTTAACCCTATCCAAACCTTAACCTTTCACTTAACCATTCGGAGTTAATGAAAGAGGAGCCGCAGCAGGAGGAGTAACACCGGGTCAAAAACACAAACGTGGATAAACGTCAGACTCTGATGTCAAATGTATTGCTTTCATACAACCTATTATTTGTTCTGTCAGAGACAGACATGCAAACACACACACACACACGCACATGCAAACACACACACACACTCAAACACACACTAATGCACAGACACTAATGCACAGACACTAATGCACAGACACTAATGCACAGACACTCACCTCTTCACACTCAAAGTCACTGGAGGGAATGCACTTTTGTTCTCCATCCTGTAAAAAAAAACACAAACAATCAGCATCGACTTACACACAGCATAAACAACAACACACTCACCTGAATCATATAATCTAGCCTATACTCACTCACTCTCTCTCTCTCTCTCTCTCTCTCTCTCTCTCTCTCTCTCTCTCTCTCTCTCTCTCTCTCTCTCTCTCTCTCTCTCTCTCTCTCTCTCTCTCTCTCTCTCTCTCTCTCTCTCTCTCTCTCTCTCTCTCTCTCTCTCTCTCTCTCTCTCTCCTCTCTCTCTCTCTCTCTCTCTCTCTCTCACGCCAGCATCTCCAGTTATCTCCCTCTCCCATCAGCCCCTCTCTGGGTCTCATTAGCATATCCCCGCCAGCCGCCTGGCTGGAAGAGCCAATCAGATCTTATCTCTTCTCAGAACAAGAAGAGCTGTTTTCATGGCCAGGAAATCAAGACAATAATAGAGAGCAGAAAACTGAGAGAGAAATAACTAGTTAACGTTATTAAACACACACACACTCTCTACGTGATCAGTCTGAATGTCAGGAGTTCCGTGCAGGAGACGGCAGTCCTGGGATTAGACTCCCAGCTGAAGGGCTCTGACAGTTTAAACATACACTACATTATTCACACCCACACACACACGCACATGCAAATTCATGCACAAACGCACACACACGTACGTATACATATACAAACAGCATGAACTATTTCGAACTGATACTTTTGTGTATTCTGTCTGTGTGTGTATTTCCCCCTCCAGCCTCCATTCCAGTTAGACTTATATATAGAGCGGCAGGACCAGATATTTCAGATAATTCAATCATTCATACATTACGCCCCATATCCGCTATGAAAGTAGATACACTACTTCACCTGAACCAATGTCACTACACACACACACACACACACACACACACACACACACACACACACACACACACACACACACACACACACACACACACACACACACACACACACACACACACACACACACACAGACACACACACAGACACACACACAGACACACACACACCTTAAGGTTGGCGCAGGTTGAGAAAACACAGGTGCTGTCCTGAGGCTTGATTTCATTGGCATGGAGAGAGGGGGCGGGCTTAGAGTTGAGTGGTGGCTGTATGGGAGGAAAGGGCGTGGCCAAAGACTCTATAACAGGAAGTACACTCCCCTCTGGACCATAGTCAAACGCCTGGATGGCATTCTCTATAAAAATAGGCAGGAGAAAGGGAGAGAAGAAGAGACAGGTTGTGACTTTAAGAGAGGCAAGATGGAGTGCAGGTATTGTAGGTAGGTCACTGTTATAAAAAAAAAAAACACCTAGGGACCTCTCTCTCTCTCACACACTCACATATACACACACACAAATACACACACACAGTCACACACAGAGACATATATATACACACACACACACGCTGGCACTCCACTCACTGAGGCAGGTGTTGTGTGTGAAGTCTCTGAGGAAGGCGTCACACTCCTTTTCCTGGTTGCCAGTCCCTCTGCAGGAGCACCAGGGAGAGATGGTGCTGTTACTGGGACTGCTGTCCATGTAGTTAGGAGTCACATCAGACCCTGGAGAGAGAGGGAGGGAGGGAGGGAAAGATGATAGTTAGGACCAAGAGTACGTTTGAAGAACACTTCAGCAAATTGCTGTAATATGGAGAAAGTATGTGTGTGCGTGTGTGTAAATCCATTTCAATTCAATCACATTTTGACAGCACCCCTTTTGATTTGAATGAAACCCATTGTAGAAGTGCTCTGAAAGTGACTTTTTTGACCTGAATGTCAAAACAGAAGGTGCTCAAAGTTGACCTATTTTGCATACCCAACCATACCATGTGACATCCATGTCGTCATCATTGGAAAAGATAAACGGTTGAGATTTATATAATTTAAAAGTTTAAAAACAGGGTTGTCAAACTATTTAAAAAATATATATACACTACTGTTCAAAAGGTTGGGGTCACTTAGAAATGTCCTTGTTTTCGAAAGAGAAGCAATTTTTCTGTCCATTAAAATAACATCAAATAGATCAGAAATACAGTGTAGACATTGTTAATGTTGTAAATGGCTATTGTAGCTGGAAACGGCTGATTCTTTATGGAATATCTACATAGGCATACAGAGGCCCATTATCAGCAACAATCAGTCCTGTGTTCCAATGGCACGTTGTGTTTGCTAATACAAGTTTATCATTTTAAAAGGCTAATTGATCATTAGAAAACCCTTTTGCAATTATGTTTGCACAGCTGAAAACTGTTGTGCTGATTAAAGAAGCAATAAAACTGGCCTTCTTGAGACTAGTTGAGTATCTGGAGCATCAGCAATTGTGGGTTTGATTACAGGATCAAAATGGCCAGAAACAAATAATTTTCTTCTGAAACTCGTCAGTCTATTCTTGTTCTGAGAAATGAAGGCTATTCCATGCGAGAAATTGCCAAGAAACTGAAGATCTCGTACAACGCTGTGTACTACTCCCTTCATAGAACAGCGCAAATTGGCTCTAACCAGAATAGAAAGAGGAGTGGGAGGCCCCGGTGCACAACTGAGCAAAAGGACAAATACATTAGAGTGTCTAGTTTGAGAAACAGACGCCTCACTGGTCCTCAACTGGCAGCTTCATTAAATAGTACCCGCAAAACACCAGTCTCAACATTAACAGTGAAGAGGCGACTCCGGAATGCTGACCTTCTAGGCAGAGTTGCAAAGAAAAAGCCATATCTCAGACTGGCCAATAAAAATAAAAGATTAAGATGGGCAAAAGAACACAGACACCGGACAGAGGAAGATTGGAAAAAAAGTGTTATGGACAGACGAATCGAAGTTTGAGGTGTTCGGATCACAGAGAAGAACATTTGTGAGATGCAGACCAAATGAAAAGATTCTGAAGGAGTGCTTGATGCCATCTGTCAAGCATGGTGGAGGCAATGTGATGGTCTGGGGGTGCTTTGGTGGTGGTAAAGTGGGAGATTTGTACAGGGTAAAAGGGATCTTGAAGGAGGAAGGCTATCACTCCATTTTGCAACGCCATGCCATACCCTGTGGACGGCGCTTGATTGGAGCCAATTTCCTACTACAACAGGACAATAACCCAAAGCACAGCTCCAAACTATGCAATAACTATTTAGGGAAGAAGCAGTCAGCTGGTATTCTGTCTGTAATGGAGAGGCCAGCACAGTCACCGGATCTCAACCCTATTGAGCTGTTGTGGGAGCAGCTTGACCGTATGGTACGTAAGAAGTGCCCATCAAGCCAATCCAACTTGTGGGAGGTGCTTCAGGAAGCATGGGGTGAAATCTCTTCAGATTACCTCAACAAATGGACAACTAGAATACCAAAGGTCTGCAAGGCTGTAATTGCTGCAAATGGAGGATTCTTTGACGAAAGCAGAGTTTGAAGGACACAATTATTATTTCAATGAAAAATCACTATTTCTAACCTTGTCAATGACTACATTTCCTATTCATTTTGCTATATTTCCTATTCAAACTCATTTCATGTATGTTTTCATGGAAAACAAGGACATTTCTAAGTGACCCCAAACTTTTGAAATGTAGTGTACATTATTTCGTTTTTTTACCTAAACGTCAATAATCTAAAAACGCGTAAACGTCAGGTTTTTGTGTTGTGCCCGCAATCGGTTGAGACACAACATGCTCTTGAATACAGGGTGGGTTTCATTTTTTGGCTGCTAAAATGGGAATAAATTGGCTGCTAAAATGGGAATAAATTATAAATGTTGACTTTCAAAACGTACCACAAAGACGGTTCGAGGTCCACACATCAGAGAATGTTTTTTATTTTTTTATTTAACCTTTATTTAACCAGGTAGGTTGAATGGGAATATCTGTTGTTTTTAAATGGTACTGTCAAACCTCCATAGGAAACCTACTGAAATCATAGAAATACAGATAATAGAACAGACATGACAATTTAAGTTGACATTCGACGGTGGGTGGACCGGCGGCCATGTTTGTGGTAGTAATTTAAATTTCAATGGTGTGCCAGCAGTGGTCTGAAGGGATCCATTCTATGAATTATATTTATAGGATTGAAATGACACCCACCCTGTATTCAAGAGTATGTTGTGTCTCAACCGATGGCGTGCACAACACAAACATTTGATGATGTAAAATAGGGTCTAAGCTACATCATATGCGAATATGAAGAGAATTAACTTTGAACGTTTTATTTTATTTTATTTTTTAAAGAAATTATAAAATAGTTTGACAATCCTGTTTGTAAGCTTTTAAAGATATCAAACTCAACCGTTTTTCTTTTCCAGTGTTGAAGACATGGATGTCTCATGGTATGGTGGGGTATGCAAAATAGGTCAACTTTGAGCACCTCTATCTCATGAATGTTTTGGCATTCACATCCAAAATGTCACTTTAAATCAAAAGGGACGTTGTCAAAAAGTTTTGAATTCAAATGGCTTTACCCTTTTATTGTCACATAGGTGCAGTGAAATGTGTTGTTTTACAGGGTCAGCCATAGTACTACGGTGCCCCTTGAACAAATGTGTGTCATTTTCCTTTTCTCAAGGGCACATCAACAGATTTTTCACATTGTCGGCTAGGTTTGTGTGTGTGTGTGCGCGTGTACTCACCAATGAGGCCTACGTAGGCCATGAGGCAGCCGTGGTAGTTATCATGGGGACAGCTGGTGATGGAGTGACCAGTCATCTGACAGTTCATATGGAAATCAGCCAGTCTTGATCTACATGCACACACACAGGCACATTTTACATTTTCATCATAACATGGTCATTTTACCATCTTATTAAATTAAGGTCTATGATCATACTGTAGGGTTATTTTATGGGAGATGTTGTTTTCTAAGTCACTGTTGTATAGTTCTAAGATATTGTGAATCAGTTGTTTTGAATTGTAATGTTAATGATTTATCTACCTATCAACTACTTTGCACTTTTCTGATTGGTTGGATGTTAGTTATTTGTTGGAAGAGAACAGGAAATGGTTGAGTCGATGCATGGCTGTAACTGGGTTTTGACTAGATAGTATAACATTTGTCAGAATTGACTTTTCGTAGCAGGTTAGGAGAACTTACGCAGCAGGTTAGGACAATTAACGTAGCAAGTTAAGAGAATTAGGTTAAAGTTAGTTAAAGGGTTAGCTAAAATATGATATCAACTATATCCCATCTAGACATGACACTGTAACTGTGGTCAGTTCATCCAAAGATTATGGATATACTGACAAGATTACATGTCTCTCCACCACAACAATGGGAGTCGTTGTCCACCAAAGGCACAGCAAGCTGTCTAGCTCCCGCCTATCCTTTCTTTGGATTGGTGGATATATCTAATTATTGTAAACCTTTTTTGAATATTCAATGAGGGTTGTTGATGTCAACCGCCTGTATTCAATGGTGAGAGATGCTATGCTACTAGCCTCATGCCATGAATATGCCTAGCCATCTCGAGGCAACTCCGATATAAATTGTTTTTCTGTCAAAGTTGCTGTGATGTCACGTTTCCTACTTATATTAGTACACTCGTAACAACTCAAGGATTACGAAACTTCTATTTGATCAAATAAACCTAACTTTGAAAATAAGCCATTCATTTTTTTGTTGACCAAATTCAACACTCTTTCATTGACCTCCATACAAAAACTCCTTGCTTGGTGGGCGAAACAACAACAAAAAACACCTGCTGGAGGGAGACAGATTTTCCCCTGAGTTGGGCCTCTCTCTTCCTCTCTGGTTCATCATTAAATCAGCAAAACAGTAATCGGTATTCATCCAGTGTTTGTCTACAAAGTGAGTCATCCATCCACAATCTAAAGAACTCTTAAACTACAATACTATCATTGCACATTTTAAAAACATGTGATGTAATAAAAAAAAAAAATCTGAATCCTTCTCCTGTTTTGTCCGGATGACTCTTGAAGAGTCTCAACCCCATGAAGAGTCAACTCTCACAATATTCATCAAATGGCCATTGCGTAGCGGTTAGTTGTGAGTCTTAGTAGCCTCCAATCAGTTACCATTGCAGGTTCGCACCTTCTATCATGCTTCCCTTTTTTGCTGTGAATCCCTTTTTTTTTGCTGTCAAAAACGGAATCTATGGCATTATGTAGGATGCCTAAGACTGAAGCTTGTACTTTACTCAATAAAACGAATTGTTTAAACAACAATGTGCAGAAAGTGTGGTGTCACATAAAACGATTTTCAAAATAATATGCCTTTGCCACGATTTGACCCCATTCCCTGTTGTCTGAGTGTTCTGATCCTCGAGACCCCAACTCTACCTGCCAAGCTACCATTCAGGTGACGCTACATGAAAAACTAAAAATGTGTAAGTACTGTGTCCAGTAGAGGTCGGTGTTTGAAAGCAGCTTGGACTCGAAGAAAGCACCGGAACCACAGTGAAATCAGTAGGATCTTGCATTTTGCAACACATTATTTGAAAAACCAGGTGATCAAATAAAGCTTTGGACGTCATTGATCACGTGATAATGTTTACTTTGAAACGAGCATCGTTACGTGTTAGTTCAGTAGTGCTTTAAAAACTGCATCAGAGCTCCGGTATCAATCATCCCATTACTAATTCTCACAGTCCACTCCAATTGATTTGAGTGGAAAAATAATCAACTTCTATAGACATTTTTTAATGTGCAATATGCAGAAATTGCTCCGCCATTTCCTGGTTGCTAAATTTCTAATAGTTTGCCTAATTTCAGTTTATGTGACACAACAAACAGTCATTGTGTAGATAATCATTTGACCATCTAAATCGCTGTGAAATATATTTTCCATAACCCAAAATATTGTATTTTCAGCTGTTTGAAGCTGGCATACAAAACCGAAAGTAAAAGTAAAAACTAAACCTAAGAACAGGAATCATTGAAACAGCGCACATAGAACAGATCTACCGCTACTTAGACTTGCTTTCAATGAAAATGACAGATCTATACCTCACATTTCTATGTGAATTTGGTTGGGTTGCCCAAAGAGTTGCATATTGCAGCTTTAACAGCTTTTTGAGGAGGAGAGGAAGTGAACACTAGAACCCCAAAGAACCTCTGATGTATTTGTAAACAGCTAGCTAGCTAGCTTATTCTAGTTATTTTCTCAAGGTCACAGTATCCGTGGGTGGGTTGGTCCTTGCGACCAGGGACAAATCTATTTTTGAAAGTTTTCGTTTATAGATTTCCCAAAGAAGCATCGCAGTGGGCAGCATTGCCTGCATGGATAGTAACGTTAGCAGCAGGAGGTGGCGGTGCAAGGATGATGTGTAGCACACAAGTAAGTTGTTTATCATGTTAACCATCTATTCTAGGTAACATCAGCTAGCTAGCTAGCTACATATACTGAAAATAGGATAGACAGCCATCCAATATTAGTTTGATTTGCTAAAAACAACAATGTTAGCTACCTAGGTAGTAGCTAAGCTAGCTAGCTAATTAACAGGTTTCCAGTCCCAAAGAGAGAGCTATGACAATACAAAACACAATTGCAACAAAATATAAAATGTTATTATATCACTTGAGAATAATGAAGCAAGTCCTGGTCTCATTTCTATGTTTCTTAACCTCAGATACAGAGACCTGTGAAAGCTGCTAAACCCTGTCTGCGGATGAAGTCCTGGAGAGACTGAAGGGTATATCTCCAATGAGTTATATATGCCATTGGTTTACTGTTAGAATTGGTTGTAGGACTACAAAAATACTGTTAAAAGTAACAATGTATAGACCTAGAATATGCATGGCCAACCTTGCTCCTAGAGATCTAGCTACTGGGTGTGGAGGTTTCTGTTCCAGCCCAGCCCTGACATTCTGCTTATTATTTGCACTAGACACTATTCATTTAACTATTCAATCAACTCTTGTTTTGGAGATGTATGTCTAAACCCACTAGGCATTCTTTGTATAATATTACATAAAGTGTTGATTCTTTGAATTAAGTATAGTGTCTTTTTTGGTCATTGAACATTCATTTTTTGTCTGTTTTATTTGGTTGTCACTCACTCTAATCGTGTCTGATGGTATTGCACAGATTTGCAGCTAAAGCTGATGTCCTTGATCATTGGTGTGGGTATAACAATCCCTGTATGGCTGACCTAGGATGCAACCCCTGTCCACAACTGCACTTCATACCCACAAAGCAGAGTCCATTATCCTACAAAAACCATTATCTTGGTTGGGCTAGGATAACAATACTTTAGGTCTCATGGCAGGTGACATCACCACACGATGGCTTCTAGGGCTTTGTCTTTCTTTGATTACTTGCATCCTATCTCCTCACCTGTATTGTATCGCAAATGTATTGGAGGAGAAGGTACAAGTTCCCTCCCCTCTGACCTTCTTCTCCAATGGGTTTTGAGAAGAAGGCGATGAGAGGAAGGATGAATTGATAAAGAGCCTAGCACTCACTGTCACGGTTTCGGCCGAGGCTGCTCCTCCTCCTTGCTCGGGCAGGCTTCGGCGGTCGTCGTCCCCGGAGTACTAGCTGCCACCGTTGTATGTTTCATGTTCGTTTGGTTTTGTCTTGATGTTGTACACCTGTTTCCAGTTAGTGTTCATTAGAGTCCTATTTAGTTCTCGTTGTGTGTGTCAGGTGTTGTGTGTGATTGCGATTCTGTTTGGTGTTCTGTGCTACGTGTTTTCCTCCGTTGTTTTGGAGAGGGTTTCTCGCACATGTTAGTGCGCTTTTTGTTTGACGCCTGTGTGCGCCTTTATTTCGCCTCCGGGCTTGTTGAGCTCGTGTACTAAGTGAATATTTCACTAAAGTCTTTTGGACTTAGTTTCTGCGTCCTGCGCTTGATTCCTGCACCACACCCACCTACAGCACCCGTGACAGAATCACACACCTTATAAATGGAATCAGCAGGAGCAACAGCCACACCTGAGTCGCTAGAGGAGCATGTCCGCGGCCAGGATGACCAGATCAGAAAACTGGGGACCGCTCTACAGGATGTCATCAACACCTTGCACTGATGGGAGTCCAGAGGGTTACCCACACCTCCACCTACCTTGCCACCACCATCGGTCGGTCCACCAGTCCCAGGTCCGGAACCCAGTGGGATTCGGCTCTTGCTCCCGAGGGCGTATGACGGCACAGCTGCCGGGTGTCAAGGGTTCCTCCTGCAGGTGGAGCTCTACCTGGCCACTGTCCACCCGGTGCCCTCGGGACACGAGAGCGTTTCCGCCCTCATCTCCTGTCTCACGGGCAAGGCGTTGGAATGGGCCAACGCCGAGTGGAGGAGGATAGACGCCACCACCATCTCCTACGCGGAGTTCTCCCGTCGATTCAAGGCCGTGTTCGACCATCCACCTGAGGGCAAAGCGGCGGGGGAGCGTCTATTCTACCTCAGACAGGGGAGGAGGAGCGCACAGGCGTTCGCTCTGGAGTTCCGGACTCTAGCGGCAGACGCAGGGTGGAATGAACGGGCCCTCATCGATCATTTTCGATGTAGCCTACGGGAGGACGTTCAACGTGAGTTGGCCTGCAGGGACACCAATTTCACCTTCGACCAGTTGGTCGACATGTCCATCCGTCTGGACACCCTGCTGGCCACCCGTGGACGTCCCGAGTGGGGTCCGTCCATTCCACCCTCCAGCACCTCCGAGCCGAGCCCTATGGAGCTCGGGGGTGCTGGCGCTAGAGAAAGGAGGAGAAGGAGCCCGAGGGGGCCTGTCCCCTGCACCAATTGCGGTCGTGGAGGGCACACTGCGGCCAGGTGCTGGGGAGGGTCTCCAGGAGGAGGAGACAACAGGCCACGCACTGGGGAGCATTCCCAGGTGAGTAGACGCCCCACTTACCCAGAGCTCTCTGTTGTGCACTTTTGTATACCTGTTCGTTTTCCACAGGTTGCACCCCATTCCCAGCATAAGGCGCTAGTAGATTCAGGCGCAGCTGGGAATTTTGTTGATCTGAAGTTTTGTTTAGATTTAGGGATTCCCCTCCTGCCTGTTGACAAGCCTTTTCCCATTCATGCTTTAGATAGCCGCCCGTTGGGGTCGGGGTTGATTAGGGAAATCACAGCGCCACTTAGGATGTGTGCGCAGGGGGGTCATGAGGAGACTATACAGCTATATCTGATCGACTCTCCTGCGTACCCGGTGGTGCTGGGAATTCCCTGGTTAAGTACCCATAACCCTGCCATTTCGTGGCAACAGAGAGCTCTCAATGGGTGGTCTGCTCAGTGTGAGGGGCGATGTCTGGGTGTTTCCGTTGGGGCGACTTCGGTGGAAAGTCCAAACCAAGTGCCCGCATTGCACATTCCGCCTGAATATGGGGATTTGGCTATTGTGTTTAGTAAAGCTAGGGCGACGCAGTTGCCTCCTCACAGACAGGGGGATTGTGCGATAGACCTCCAGGCAGGAGCAGCGCTCCCACAGAGCCACGTGTATCCTTTGTCTCAAGAGGAGAGAAAAGCTATGGAGACTTACATAGCCGAATCTTTGAGAAAGGGATACATACGGCCCTCCACTTCTCCTGCATCCTCAAGCTTCTTTTTTGTGAAGAAAAAAGATGGAGGGTTGCGCCCGTGCATTGATTACCGTGGTCTCAATCAGATTACTGTGAAATACAGTTATCCACTCCCTCTGATTGCGACCATGACGGAGTCATTGCACGGAGCGCGGTTTTTCACAAAACTGGATCTCAGGAGCGCGTATAACTTGGTGCGCATTAGGGAGGGCGACGAATGGAAAACAACGTTTAGTACCACCTCGGGTCATTACGAGTATCTCGTCATGCCATACGGGTTGATGAATGCTCCGTCAGTCTTCCAATCCTTCGTGGATGAGATTTTCCGGGATATGCAGGGGCAAGGGGTGGTCGTGTACATTGATGACATTCTAGTGTACTCGTCTACCCGAGCCGAGCATGTAGCCC
Organism: Coregonus lavaretus; assembly: GCF_964263955.1. Classification (NCBI taxonomy): domain Eukaryota; kingdom Metazoa; phylum Chordata; class Actinopteri; order Salmoniformes; family Salmonidae; genus Coregonus; species Coregonus lavaretus. The sequence continues at coordinate 111,622 of NW_028159262.1, read as the reverse complement.
TGGTGCGTCGTGTATTGAGGAGGCTGTTGGAGCACGACCTGTATGTCAAGGCAGAGAAATGTCTGTTTTTCCAGGAGTCGGTCTCCTTTTTGGGTTATCGGTTGTCCGCGTCTGGGGTGAAAATGGAGGTGGACCGTGTGTCAGCCGTGCGTAATTGGCAAACCCCAACCACTGTCAAAGATGTGCAGCAGTTCTTGGGCTTTGCGAATTACTACCGGAGGTTTATCCGGGGTTTTGGACAGGTGGCAGCTCCCATCACGTCCCTTCTGAAAGGGGGTCCGGTGCGCCTGCAGTGGTCAGCTGAGGCGGACAGGGCTTTTGGGAGACTGAAGGACCTGTTTACGTCGGCTCCGGTGCTGGCGCATCCGGATCCCGCCTTAGCCTTTCAGGTCGAGGTGGACGCGTCTGAGGCCGGTGTAGGGGCCGTACTCTCTCAACGGTCCGGCACGCCACCTAAACTCCGCCCCTGTGCTTTTTACTCTAAAAAGCTCAGCCCGGCGGAGCGAAATTATGACATCGGGGACAGGGAGCTGTTAGCTGTACTTCAGGCCCTTAAGGTGTGGAGGCATTGGCTTGAGGGGGCTCAACACCCTTTCTTCATTTTGACTGACCATCAGAACCTGGAGTACATCCGGGCAGCGAGGAGACTGAACCCTCGCCAGGCTCGATGGAGTATGTTTCTCACCAGGTTCGTATTTAAAATCACGTACATCCCTGGGTCCCAGAACGGTAAGGCAGATGCTCTGTCCCGGCGGTATGACACGGAGGAGAGGTCCGTTGAGCCTACTCCCATACTACCGGCGTCTTGTCTAGTGGCACCGGTTGTGTGGGAGGTCGATGCTGAAATCGAGGGGCGTTGCGTGCCGACCCTAGCCCTCCACAGTGTCCTGTGGGTCGGAAGTACGTTCCGCTCGAGGTTCGGGATCGACTCATTTACTGGGCTCACACGTCACCCTCCTCTGGACATCCGGGTATTGGCCGGACAGTGCATTGTCTTAGCACTAAGTACTGGTGGCCCACGTTAGCCAGGGATGTGAGGGTTTATGTCTCCTCCTGCTCGGTGTGCGCCCAGTGTAAGGCGCCCAGACACTTGCCCAGGGGTAAGTTACAACCCCTGCCCGTTCCACAACGACCCTGGTCCCACCTCTCAGTGGATTTTGTGATAGACCTTCCCCCCTCGCAAGGGGAATACCACCATCCTGGTCGTTGTGGACCGGTTCTCTAAGGCCTGTCGTCTTCTCCCTATGTCGGGTCTTCCTACTGCCCTACAGACCGCAGAGGCACTATTTACCCACGTCTTCCGGCATTACGGGGTACCCGAGGATATAGTGTCTGATCGAGGCCCCCAGTTTACCTCCCGAGTCTGGAGAGCGTTCATGGAGCGTTTGGGGGTCTCGGTGAGCCTTACCTCCGGGTACCACCCGGAGAGCAATGGGCAGGTAGAACGAGTCAACCAGGATGTGGGTAGGTTTCTGAAGTCGTATTGCCAGGACCGTCCAGAGGATTGGGCTCGGTATATTCCCTGGGCGGAGATGGCCCAAAACTCTCTCCGCCACTCCTCTACCAACCTAACCCCCTTCCAATGTGTGTTAGGTTACCAGCCGGTTCTGGCACCTTGGCAGCAGAGCCAGATCGAGGCCCCTGCGGTGGATGATTGGGTGAGGCGCTCGGAGGAGACGTGGAACGGTGCACACGTCCATCTGCAGCGGGCCATCCGTCGACACAAGGCGAGCGCCGATCTCCACCGCAGTGAGGGGCCGGTGTATGCACCTGGAGATCGAGTCTGGCTCTCGACCAGAAACCTGCCCCTCCGCCTGCCCTGCCGGAAGCTGGGTCGGCGGTTTGTGGGGCCTTTTAAAGTCCTGAGAAGACTGAACGAGGTGTGTTATAGGTTACATCTGCCTATTGAATATAAGAATATTAACCCCTCGTTCCATGTGTCTCTTCTCAGGCCGGTGGTAGCTGGTCCACTCCAGGAAGGTGAGATAGGAGAGACTCCTCCACCCCCACTGGACATCGAGGGGGCTCCGGCGTACACCGTTCGGTCCATGTTGGACTCGAGACGTCAGATGGGGGGTCTCCAGTATCTCGTGGAGTGGGAGGGGTACGGCCCGGAGGAACGGTGCTGGGTGCCGCGGAGGGACATCCTAGACCCGTCTCTCCTGTCGGAGTTCCACCGGGGGCATCCCGCGCGCCCTGCTCCGCGTCCTCCTGGTCGTCCCCGAGGCCGGGGTCGGCGCAAGGCTGGTACCGCGCGTCAAGGGGGGGGTACTGTCACGGTTTCGGCCGAGGCTGCTCCTCCTCCTTGCTCGGGCAGGCTTCGGCGGTCGTCGTCCCCGGAGTACTAGCTGCCACCGTTGTATGTTTCATGTTCGTTTGGTTTTGTCTTGATGTAGTACAACTGTTTCCAGTTAGTGTTCATTAGTGTCCTATTTAGTTCTCGTTGTGTGTGTCAGGTGTTGTGTGTGATTGCGCTTCTGTTTGGTGTTCTGTGCTACGTGTTTTCCTCCGTTGTTTTGGAGAGGGTTTCTCGCACATGTTAGTGCGCCTTTTGTTTGACGCCTGTGTGCGCCTTTATTTCGCCTCTGGGCTTGTTTAGCTCGTGTACTAAGTGAATATTTCGCTAAAATCTTTTGGACTTAGTTTCTTCGTCCTGCGCTTGATTCCTGCACCACACCCACCTACAGCACCCATGACACTCACCTGTCAACTAGCTCACATGTGCTACACACTCACCCCTCTGCTACACTAACACACCACCTCCTTCTCCTCAGCCAACAGAGCATACTGTGTGAACTGAGTCAATCTAGCACACACAGAATTCATTTTGTGGGTATTTCATTCTGCTACATTGACTCAGATCACACAGTCAGCGGCTGATTTATACTGTCGGTGTCATAGGAGGTGAAAGGGGTGTGATTAGCAGAGGTGAGTTCTAGTAGCATCTGTGATGTGATGTCATCCCCCCTGCGACTTGAAGTAGTGTTTTCTATCTATTATGAATTTATCTATCCTTGAATAAAGTAAGCATCTCAGCTGCGGGAGGATCTCCTCCTGCAGTTTTGTGCCGATTTGCTTAATTCTGCTACACTCACTGTCCTCCTTCGCCAGTGGTTGGTATGCCAACTACAAGTGTCATTTGATTAGGGTTTGCACCCTGGCCTGGTCAGCCATACAGAGATGGAACTCATAGATTACAGGGCTACTTTGCAGCCCATTTAAAAGTGACCCTTCACGGTGGTGACTCTCCAGGGGATTTTTCTCTTGCCTCCACTATCTGTGCTCTACCCTTTTGGTGACATTGCTTACAGTTGATGTGAGATTATTTATGGCATGCATGCCCAATGCAAACATATGATGGGATTAGTATTGGCCTTGTGGGCATGTCCAATGCACTTGTACAGTGGGGAAAAAAAGTATTTAGTCAGCCACCAATTGTGCAAGTTCTCCCACTTAAAAAGATGAGAGAGGCCTGTAATTTTCATCATAGGTACACGTCAACTATGACAGCCAAAATGAGGAAAAAAAATCCAGAAAATCACATTGTAGGATTTTTAATGAATTTATTTGCAAATTATGGTGGAAAATAAGTATTTGGTCAATGACAAAAGTTTGTCAATACTTTGTTATATACCATTTGTTGGCAATGACACAGGTCAAACGTTTTCTGTAAGTCTTCACAAGGTTTTCACACACTGTTGCTGGTATTTTGGCCCATTCCTCCATGCAGATCTCCTCTAGAGCAGTGATGTTTTGGGGCTGTCGCTGGGCAACATGGACTTTCAACTCCCTCCAAATATTTTCTATGGAGTTGAGATCTTGAGACTGGCTAGGCCACTCCAGGACCTTGAAATGCTTCTTACGAAGCCACTCCTTCGTTGCCCGGGCGGTGTGTTTGGGATCATTGTCATGCTGAAAGACCCAGCCACGTTTCATCTTCAATGCCCTTGCTGATGGAAGGAGGTTTTCACTCAAAATCTCACGATACATGGCCCCATTCATTCTTTCCTTTACACGGATCAGTCGTCCTGGTCCCTTTGCAGAAAAACAGCCCCAAAGCATGATGTTTCCACCCCCATGCTTCACAGTAGGTATGGTGTTCTTTGGATGCAACTCAGCATTCTTTGTCCTCCAAACACGACGAGTTGAGTTTTTACCAAAAAGTTATATTTTGGTTTCATCTGACCATATGACATTCTCCCAATCCTCTTCTGGATCATCCAAATGCACTCTAGCAAACTTCAGACGGGCCTGGACATGTACTGGCTTAAGCAGGGGGACACGTCTTTCACTGCAGGATTTGAGTCCCTGGCGGCGTAGTGTGTTACTGATGGTAGGCTTTGTTACTTTGGTCCCAGCTCTCTGCAGGTCATTCACTAGGTCCCCCCGTGTGGTTTTGGGATTTTTGCTCACCATTCTTGTGATCATTTTGACCCCACGGGGTGAGATCTTGCGTGGAGCCCCAGATCGAGGGACATTATCAGTGGTCTTGTATGTCTTCCATTTCCTAATAATTGCTCCCATAGTTGATTTCTTCAAACCAAGCTGCTTACCTATTGCAGATTCAGTCTTCCCAGCCTGGTGCAGGTCTACAATTTTGTTTCTGGTGTCCTTTGACAGCTCTTTGGTCTTGGCCATAGTGGAGTTTGGAGTGTGACTGTTTGAGGTTGTGGACAGGTGTCTTTTATACTGATAACATGTTCAAACAGGTGCCATTAATACAGGTAACGAGTGGAGGACAGAGGAGCCTCTTAAAGAAGAAGTTACAGGTCTGTGAGAGCCAGAAATCTTGCTTGTTTGTAGGTGACCAAATACTTATTTTCCACCATAATTTGCAAATAAATTCATTAAAAATCCTACAATGTGATTTTCTGGAATTTTTTTTCTCATTTTGTCTGTCATAGTTGACGTGTACCTATAATGAAAATTACAGGCCTCTCTCATCTTTTTAAGTGGGAGAACTTGCACAATTGGTGGCTGACTAAATACTTTTTTCCCCCACTGTACATGTGGCTTGTCATTTCTATACTAAAACAGGATTAGCAAATCCTCACACATTGTTTACATTTTGTTGAGATGTTTTCTCCATTTGAAATGATACTATTGGAAATAGGAAAAGCACTCACACGTCTGAGAAATGATGTGGGTGGGAATCATTTGCTAATAACTTGAAAGAAAATAAAAGGCTGATACTGGCAAGACCAGTGTGTGGGTTTTTATTTTTATTAGACAATTAATGAGGCTAACCATGTTGAAGGATACCAGATCTGACTTCTACAGCTACATGCCTTCATTAAAATGGATTAGTGCAAGCCTTACCCTTGTAATGAAGGTAGGTCTTAAAGTGGAACTGACAGCGTTTTAACTACTTTGCAGACATGAAACAAACAGACAATCATAATATCAGTCAAAAATATCAAATTCCCAGTTTATGCTACAAAACCAACTTTATAAGAGGTTTAAAAAAATTGGTTATATTTGACTTAACATTCCATGACGTACACTAAGGCATTGTTGACAGAATAGATGGCTGCAGTTCAATGCATGATTAATATAATTCACCAATAGATTTCTTGGTAGTCTAAAAAATATTGCTATCAGGTTGTAAATCACAGCTGGCCTGTACATTGTTTGCTGCCTCCATTCGGGATGCAGTGTTTCATTTTCAATGACTCAATATTTTGGACAAAAACTGATGAATGTAACTAAGGCTGAGAATGTCAATACAATCAAACTAGCAAGGGCAATGATCACAAGTCAGTCATAACGTGGCTAAAAGGCTAGCATATCTATTTACGTACCAAGCTAAAAACACGGAACCTAATGTTAGCTAGCTAGCTGCTAGATAACATGTAAACAGCCTAGCAAACCAGCTCTGCTAGGGTGAGTGGGAGAGAGCCTACCTTTTCATGGTTGTTTGATCAATAGGACTGTAAAGTTCCCAAATGTAAGAGGACTCCAGTGGTATTGACATACTGTATTTGCAGAAATCCATTCACGTAGCTTTTGGCGAATGCGTTCTAATGATCTAAAGTAGCGCTGTTGCAACTGCCTGTAAACACACAGTCCAGTTCAAAGTGAATGATGGCAGGCCTGTGTAGCTAATGGCTTGTTTGCATAAAGGCCTACTGTAGCTCTGGTTGGCTATGGTGCACCGATCTGCGTAGACTTCGGTCCTGTACCAGACAGATATTTTTATTAGGTTTTATTTACTGCAGTGTCTATTAATTGTCCAAACGCACGGCTGCTTTCCCACTCTATATTGCTATAGACTTTTCACAAATGCATTAGAATTTCTGGGAAGTATGTATACTAAGAATTTATGAAACCGTGAAAATGACTATATATATAAGTGTTCGCTTGTCAGAAAAAGTTTTTAAAAAGTGTTTTAATAAGATTTCATGTTGCTAAAATGCTGTCAGTTTCACTTTAAGGATTACTTGCACAGGAGAGAGACATTATTAGCAAATATCACTATCATGAGGGTGTGCATAAATTAATATTTTAAGGTAAATTTGATTTCTTTTCAAAATACATGTTGCTTGAAACAAAGTTGCAATTTGTTTGCTTCATGTTATGTATCATCCTGGTGTAATTATATGCAGTTCAACATTATCACCACAAGGTGCCAGTGCTAGCATTTGTATTATAGTCTAACTTTACTGTAAACAAACCCCTAGCCAGGTCTCGTAACATGATATCAATAATACATGCCTAGCACAATCTAGCTGATAATTAAAACTACAGTATGTTTCTTAGTTGAAAGTAAAAGGGCAATACACCTGGGTAAAATATAGTTGTGTTTTGTGTAAGCAGACAAAGAGCTAGGGGAGACAGATCATCACCTCTTGAAGAGCATAGTCAGATCTAAACATTTCAGATTATTCCATGCAAAACAATTGCGCACATTAAGCTCTCTATCATCAGAGTTATACAGGAAGTAGCTGCATGCTTTTCATGATCAGTAAACATCAATTGGTCATGTAATTTCAGATAACCTATATGACGGTAGCCTCACGATATCTCTCAATATTGGCCACCATTAATTGGATATTTGAGTGATATAAATAATAGTGAACTATACCTGACAAGTATGAGTGGTTAGGTTAATTTCCCATTCCTTTGTGGGCTCTACCTGTCTAGCAGCAGAAGGGTGCATTTGCCGATATACTGTTAGCTAATAATGTTTACTACCAGTAGAAACTTTGTACAGTTGGCTAAACATGTTGGTAAGTAGACCTAAAGTACTTGTTCCTCCAACAACATAGGCCAACCTAGCAAAGTTATCTAACATTATCCCCCTTTCAACATTGTTTTTGAGTGTTTAATCACGATTGCCGCTGACAGACATGATAGGCTACATTGATTGAAGGACCACGTCAAGTTGACTAGCTAATAACAGATCACGTCAATATGGCTAGTTAACAAGCTAACTTTCAGGGGATAAACTTGATGGATAGCTATATCTAAATATTGTTTGATTTGCATGCCCTCTTTTGTGGTGATGACAGTAGCGTTAGTCCGACTGACAACTTTACCAGGACAATGTCAAGATCTTTCCAAAAGCCTAAACTCTGATGAAGCAAGCTAAATGACACATGTTGTTTGCTTAGCTAGCGAGCTACAAGCCAAATATATATATATATTTTTTCACCTTTATTTAACCAGGTAAGCCAGTTGAGAACAAGTTCTCATTTACAACTGCGACCTGGCCAAGATAAAGCATAGCAGTGCGATAAAAACAACAACACAGAGTTACATATGGGGTAAAAAAAACATAAAGTCAAAAAATACAACAGAAAATATATATACAGTGTGTGCAAATGTAGCAAGTTATGGAGGTAAGGCAATAAATAGGCTATAGTGCAAAATAATTACAATTAGTATTAACACTGGAATGCTAGATGTGCAAGAGATTATGTGCAAATAGAGATACTGGGGTGCAAAATAGCAAAATAAATAACAATATAGGGATGAGGTAGTTGGGTGGGCTAATTTCAGATGGGCTGTGTACAGGTGCAGTGATCGGTAAGGTGCTCTGACAACTGATGCTTAAAGTTAGTGAGGGAGATAAGAGTCTCCAGCTTCAGAGATTTTTGCAATTCGTTCCAGTCATTGGCAGCAGAGAACTGGAAGGAATGGCGGCCAAAGGAGGTGTTGGCTTTGGGAATGACCAGTGAGATATACCTGCTGGAGCGCAGGCTACGGGTGGGTGCTGCTATGGTGACCAATGAGCTAAGATAAGGCGGGGATTTGCCTAGCAGTGATTTATAGATGGCCTGGAGCCAGTGGGTTTGACGACGAACATGTAGTGAGGACCAGCCAACAAGAGCGTACAGGTCACAGTGGTGTTTAGTGTATGGGGCTTTGGAGACAAAACGGATAGCACTGTGATAGACTACATCCAATTTGCTGAGTAGAGTGTTGGAGGCTATTTTGTAAATGACATCGCCGAAGTCAAGGATCGGTAGGATAGTCAGTTTTACGAGGGCATGTTTGGCAGCATGAGTGAAGGAGGCTTTGTTGCGAAATAGGAAGCCGATTCTAGATTTAACTTTGGATTGGAGATTCTTAATGTGAGTCTGGAAGGAGAGTTTACAGTCTAACCAGACACCTAGGTATTTGTAGTTGTCCACATACTCTAGGTCAGACCCGTCGAGAGTGGTGATTCTAGTCGGGTGGGCGGGTGCCAGCAGCGTTCGATTGAAGAGCATGCATTTAGTTTTACTAGTGTTTAAGAGCAGTTGGAGGCTACTGAAGGAGTGTTGTATGGCATTGAAGCTCGTTTGGAGGTTTGTTAACACAGTGTCCAATGAAGGGCCAGATGTATACAAAATGGTGTCGTCTGCGTAGAGGTGGAGCTGAGAGTCACCAGCAGCAAGAGCAACATCATTGATATACACGGAGAAAAGAGTCGGCCCAAGAATTGAACCCTGTGGCACCCCCATAGAGACTGCCATAGGTCCAGACAACAGGCCCTCTGATTTGACACACTGAACTCTATCTGAGAAGTAGTTGGTGAACCAGGCGAGGCAGTCATTTGAGAAACCAAGGCTATTTAGTCTGCCAATAAGAATGCGGTGGTTGACAGAGTCGAAAGCCTTGGCCAGGTCGATGAAGACGGCTGCACAGTACTGTCTATTATCGATCGTGGTTATAATATCGTTTAGGACCTTGAGCGTGGCTACCCTCACCTATCAGAAAAGACATCAGAAAAGACATGATCAATTGATGTTTACTGATCATGAAAAGCATGTAGTTACTTGTTGTATAACTCTGATGACAAAGCTAAATGTGTAAAAATCGAAAATGTGTAGTCATTTGTAACAAAAAGGGCATTTTTATAGACAGACCTGAAAGCCAGATCAGTGATTATTGCTAAAAAAGCAGGTACAACTATTTTGATAAAATATTTAAATGATTAGTGGGTCTTATGGTTGTGGAAGGCATATGGTATAATTTCACGAGCTCTGACTTCATTAGATTATTGCTGACTGTTTTAAATGCTATGAATTTGACCTTTAATTGTATAACAAAGCTTATTTTGAAAAAACATTTAAAAAATCAAGATATATAGTACCACTCAAAAGTTTGGAGACACCTACTCATTCCAGGGTTTGTCTTTATTTTTTATATTTTCTACATTGTAGAATAATAGCAAAGACATCAAAACTATGAAATAACACATATGGAATCATGTAGTCACCAAAAAATTGTTAAACAAATCAATATATATTTTATATTTGAGATTCTTCAAATAGCCACCCTATGCCTTGATGACAGCTTTGCACAATCTTGGCATTCTCTCAACCAGCTTCACCTGGAATGCTTTTCCAACAGTCTTGAAGGAGTTCCCACATATGCTGAGCACTTGTTGGCTGCTTTTCCTTCACTCTGCCATCCGACTCATCCCAAACCATCTCAATTGGGTTGAGGTCGGGGGATTGTGGAGAACAGGTCAGCACTTACATAGTCTGGAGGTGTCCTGTTGAAAAACAAATTATAGTCCCACTAAGTCCAAATGAGATGGGATGGCGTATCGCTGCAGAATGCTAAATAAATCACAGACAGTGTCACCAGCAAAGCACCCCCACACCTAACACCTCCTCCTCCATGCTTTACGGTGGGAACTACACATGCGGAGATCATCCATTCACCCACACCGCGTTTCACAAAGACATGGCGGTTGGAACCGAAACTCTCCAATTTGGCACCAGACCAAAGGACAAAAATCCACCGGTCTAATGTCCGTTGCTCATGTTTCTTCGCCCAAGCAGGTCTGTTCTTCATTTTGTTGTCCTTTAGTAGTGGTTTCTTTGCAGCAATTCAACCACGAAGGCCTGATTCACACAGTCTCCTCTGAACAGTTGATGTTGAGATGTGTCTGTGAAGCATTTATTTGGGCTGCAATTTCTGAGGCTAGTAACTCTAATGAACTTATCCTCTGCAGCAGAGGTAACTCTGGGTCTTCCATTCTTGTGGCGGTCCTCATGAGAGCCAGTTTTATCATAGCGCTTGATGGTTTTTGAGACTGCACTTGAAGAAACGTTCACATTTCTTGAAATGTTTCGTTTTGACTGACCTTCATGTCTTAAAGTAATGATGGACTGTCATTTCTCTGCTTATTTGAGCTGGTTTTGCCATCATATGGACTTGGTCTTTTACCAAATAGAGCTATCTTCTGTATACCCCCCCCCCCCCCCCCCCTACCTTGTCACAACACAACTGATTGGCTCAAACACATTAAGAAGGAAAGAAATTCCACAAATTAACTTTTAAGAAGGCACACCTGTTAATTGAAATGCATTCCAGGTGACTACCTCATGAAGCTGGTTAAGAAAATGCCAAGAGTGTGCAAAACTGTCATCAAGGCAAAAGGTGGCTATTTGAAGAATCTCAAATATAAAATATATTTTGATTTGTTTAACACTTTTTTGGTTACTACATGATTCCATGTGTGTTTATTCATAGATTTGATGTCTTCACTATTAATCTACAATGTAAAAAATAGTATAAAATAAAGAAAAACCCTTGAATGAGTAGGTGTGTCCAAACTTTTGACTGGTAGTGTTAATCATGAATCGGCCATAAGTTACATTTTTTTGGGGGGATATGATGTTTAGGCCATATCGCCCAGCCCTAGTCTCAATGCTGTGCTGTTGACAATCTCATAGAGGTAAGTCACTCTATGGGAGTGTGTGCACACCTGTGTGTGTTTGGGTGTGTATGTGGGTATCGGTTTATGTGTGTGAGGATGGATGAGCAATGCTTTACGGGAACCTTTAAAGTGGGCACACACTGACCTCTGTGCCCTTGGTTTGGAGGAGCTGTGATGGTGCATGTGGTGTCTGACTCATAGTCCACAATCAAAGGGCGGAGTGTGTGTGTACATGCGTGCACGCATGTGTATGAGTGTGTGAGTTCATATTCAAAAAGAGAACTGTGTTGAAATACAGACAGACAGGAACGGTTTGGTGGTTCCGGTTCCGGTGGCATGCATTGAAACACGTGGATTTCTCATGGCTTTGCAAAAACAACTATGAATTCACTGACTTATTTTCAAATAATTGTCAACATATAACATCACATTAAGGTGGGGACGATCACTGTATTACAAGGAACAATAGCAGGTCTATTTGCTCCAGCAGCTGGCATAGTCTGTCCGTTCACACTTCACCTGTTGGAACATGGCAGCTCTCAACACCCGACAACAGAAAGAGTTGGCCGCTACTATCTGAGAGATTGTTTGTGAGGAAATTACCTCTGCCCTCGACTTGCAATTAAAACCGATAAATACATCTCTTGCACTGATCACTTCTAGAGTGGATACCTACTCAAATAAAGTGAACATTTTGGAGACAGCAGCCAATGTGACAGAGGGGCGATTCCATGACCTGGAAACAGCACAAACTAAGCTAGAAGGGAAATGAATCTCCTAAAAAAGACAACAGAATCACTCAAAAATCATTCCCATAAATTCAATGTGCGGGTCACAGGACTTGAAACTGGTGTGGAAGCGGGCAACCCAACTTCCTTCATGAGCAATCTTTTCTATGAACCATTTGGGCAGGAGAAGCTGTGTCCCATGCTGCTCTTGGTGTAGGATTGTACGAATCCACAGTTTTGACTTCAAACTGCAAATGATTCGCCTTGTAGCGGAATCAGGGGCTTTAACCTTTGCGGAGAAGAGGATCAGCATCTACCAATATCTGAGTGCCGAACTGCCGAAACAGAGGGAGACCTACAATGAGGTGAGATCCCAGCTACGCAAGCTAAACCTGAGATGTGGCTTCATCCACCTGGCAAAACAAATCTTGACCATCAAGAATATAACACACAAATTTTCCACTGCCAAGGAGGCTCAAGACTTCTTCGAGAAGCACATCAAGCCCAACACACAAGGGGATGACCCGACAGATTTAGGCTAAGCCCAGTTTGACTGGCTCAATAGTCAGGTATGCTATCACGCAGCCTAGCCTCAGTCGGGGTCTCAACTTATTGTTGAAAGTTATAATAATAGAATACACAAGGTGCAAGTTCGAAATTTGGTTGTGCATCAACTGTTTTTCTCTTGTTTTGTCAGTCACTGACAGTCACTCAATTAGCCATGTCAGCTAACAATTTTTAGATTAGTAAGTTAGTTTAGCAAGTTATCTAAACTTGGAGTAATCAGTGTATTCCATTAGCGCCGGCTGTTGGCTATTCAGCCGGTTACAGAATTATTTTCAGCCAGCTACATTTTCGACTTAATATTAACTGGGCTACTTTTCATTTAAAAGTTTCAACGATATGCATCTTCTAGCGAACTATTGATAGGATAGGCGCCTGTCAGTCACAAAGCGAGTGATGTCAGAGAAACAAAGCAGAGAGGAAGAGGGGAGAAGTGAAAGGTTTCACGCTCGCCAAAATCTGTTCAAAATAAGCCCAATGCGTTTCTATGGGCATATTTTGGACCTAAGCTTGTCGCCTGCCTTCCTGCCTTTGGGACAACGACTCCCATTATTAGGGCGGAGACATGAGTAACTCATCATTATATATAGATCTCTGGTTGCAGTCAAATTTCTTTACACAGAGGAGGGAGAGAGAGCATGATGCTCATACATTTGCACGTCCCATGTAATGTAAGTGGTAACAATAAGTTGAAATCCACGACTTAGCCTAATTATTGTTTTCTGACACATTCATTTATTTTATTTTGCGTGTTTCACATAGCACAACTGAACAGCAAGTGTTGACTAGTTTATAAAAGGTGTCGAACTGACTGAATAAAGTCGATCTCCTATATCCCTTTGCCATTCTTAAATCATGCAATGTGGTTATATGTCCATGGTATAGCATTGGGACAAGTAGCCTAAACCAAAGAATTTCCAAGGTTTCCTTTCGTAGGATGTTGGGGCTTGCCAGACAGTGACGCTAAAGTGAGTGACTCTCGTCTCGTCAGCCAGCCTACCGAATCGCATCGGTGAGAGAGCCGTTCATTTTGCTCCCTAATTTGCATAGCCTACTAGTAGGCCTTTTTGGCGATTATCTTCGGATAAATTCTGAAAACATTCGATGAAGATGGTGAATCATCACTGCAGGAACAATAGGTGTGGAGAGACTCATTCTGGTCCAAATATAATAAATAGGGCCCTCACTGAATCCAGGCATTAAAACGAAATTCAACAATATTCAAAAATGTATTGATCTTATTAGGGAATCAACTACTGTAAATGTATTGAAAATGTATTAATTTTCCCAAATGTATCATAAGACATGAACAGAATGAATCAGTGATTCATATTTCCTGCAACATTCTGAAGAGGCAACGAGAATGCCCCTGTCTCTGCGTGCGTCTACCACTTTGTGTAGCCGTTATCGATGATGCTAATGAAAACAGTCTTCTGGTAGATGGGAAGGCTTTCCAAAAACCTTCTCAATTAAATGTTAACTACAAAGTAGCCTATTCTTACCTTGCAAACTTTATTTGTCACATGCACTGAATACAACAGGTGTAGACCTTACTGTGAAATGCTTACAAGCCCTTAACCAACAATGCAGTTCAAGAAAGAGTTAAGAAAATAATAAATTATTATGCTTTAAAATATGAAGTGTGGTACTCAGTGATGTGTTTTGTTGGATTTGCCCTAAACATAATGCTCTGTATTTAGGACATAAAGTTAATTTCTTTGCCACATTTGTTTTCAGTTTTACTTTAGTGCCTTATTGCAAACAGGATGCATGTTGTGGAATATTTTTGTTCTGTACAGGCTTCCTTCTTTTCATTCTGTCATTTAGGTTAGTATTGTGGAGTAACTACAATGTCGTTGATCCATCTTCAGTTCTTCTATCACAACCATTTCACTCTGTAACTGTTTTATTAAAGTCACCATTGGCCTCATGGTTAAATCCCTGAGCGGTTTCCATCCTCTCAGGCAACTGAGTTAGGAAGGACGCCTGTATCTTTGTAGTGACTGGGTGTATTGATACACCATCCAAAGTGTAATGAACAACTTCGCCATGCTCGAAGGGATATTCAATGTCTGCTGTTTTTACCCATCTACCAATAGGTGCCCTTCTTTGCGAGGCACTGGAAAACCTCCCTGGTCTTTGTAGTTGAATCTGTGTTTGAAATTCACTGCTCAGCTGAGGGACTGAGGGTACAGAGATGAGGTAGTCATTCAATAATGATGTTAAGCACTGTTATTGCACACATAGTGAGTCTATGCAACTTATTATGTGACTTGTTAAGCACATTTTTACTCCTGAACCGATTTAGGTTTGTCATAACAAAGGGGTTGAATACTTATTGACTCAAGACATTTCAGCTTTTAATTTTTTATGAATTTGTTACAAAAATCAAAAAACATAATTCCACTGTGACATTATGTGGTATTGTGTGTAGGCCAGTGACACAAAATCTCAATTTAATCTATTTTAAATTCAGGCTGTAACACAACAAAATGTGGAAAAAGTCAAGGGCTGTGAATACTTTCTGAAGGCACTGTAGACCTAGAACTAGACAATATCCAAAAGAACTAACACTATACACTGAATTTATACATTTTCAGTCATTTGTGTCTTTCTACGCAATACCACAACACTTTTTTTCATTCTGGGAGGTGAACTCGATAAAATACTAAATACTTATGTTGTGTATTTCAAATGGAATCAAGAGGCACCAAAATAGAGCTACCTTCTGCATATACAGTGGGGAGAACAAGTATTTGATACACTGCTGATTTTGCAAGTTTTCCTACTTACAAAGCATGTAGAGGTCTGTAATTTTTATCATAGGTACACTTCAACTGTGAGAGACGGAATCTAAAACAAAAATCCAGAAAATCACATTGCCAGACTTCAATCCACCGCATTACACTGACACTCGTGACAGGGTGTGAACGATGCTGACCGGGTGTAGACAAAGAAGAGCTCTCCAGTAGGTGTACCAAAACATTCAAAGGCCATTTCCTCAAAAGTGAGGTTACAAGTTTATGAACTTTGAAAGCAGAATTACTTTCCCATTGTTCTTCAACTGTAGTGTATGATATACCATTTTCTAGCTCTGAGTCTCTACTTGTATCCAGTGTAAAAAACACAATTTCAAATGTTGCTACATAAGACCCGATTCGAGCAGGTCGGTCACATACTGTATATACACTGCCTTCAGAAAGTATTCCCACCGCTTACTTTGTTCCACATTTTTTGTTACAGCCTGAATTAAAAATTGATTAAACTTAGATGTTTTTGTCACTGGCCAACACACAATACCAGATAATGTCAAAGTGGAATTTTGTTTTTCAGATTTTTTAAAACAAATTATTTAAAATGAAAAGCTGAAATGTCTTGAGTCAATAAGTATTCAACCCCATTGGTATGGCAAGTCTAAATAAGTTCAGGAATAAATATTTGCTTAACAAGTCACCTGATAAGTTGCATGGACTCACTCTGTGTTGCAATAATAGTGTTTAACATGATTTTTAAATGACTACCTCATCTCTTTACCCCACACATACGATTATCTCTAAGGTCTCTCAGTCGAGCAATGAATTTCAAACACAGATTCAACCACAAAAACCAGGGAGGTTTTCCAATGCCTCGCAAAGAAGGGCACCTATTGGTAAATGTGTTACAAAAGCAGATATTGAATATCCTATTGAGCATAGTGAAGTTATTAATTACACTTTGGATGGTGTATCAATACACCCAGTCACTACAAAGATACAGGCGTCCTTCCTAACTCAGTTGCCGGAGAGGAAGGAAACCGCTCAGGGATTTCAAAATGAGGCCAATGATGACTTTAATAAAACAGTTACAGAGTTTAATAGTTTTGATAGGAGAACTGAGGATGGATCAACAACATTGTAGTCACTCCACAATACTAACCTAAATGACAGAATGAAAAGAAGGAAGCCTGTACAGAACATCCTGTTTGCAACACAGCACTAAAATAATACTGCAAAAAATGTGGAAAAGCAATTAACTTTTTGTCCTGAATACAAAGTGTTATGTTTGGGGAAAATACAATACAACACATTACTGAGTACCACTCTCCATATTTTAAAGCATAGTGGTGGCTGCATCATGTTCAGGATAAAAAATAAATGGAATGGGGTAGGCACAGGCAAAATCCTAGTGGAAAACCTGGCTCAGTTTGCTTTCCACCAGACACTGGGAGATGAATTCACCTTTCAGCAGGACAATAACCTAAAACACGAGGCCAAATCTACACTGGAGTTGCTTACCAAGAAGACAGTTAATGTTCATGATGGGTTGGGATTATCTTTGTATGCATTTCCTTTATTGTTTTTGTACCTGTAACCCCCCCCATCATGAACATTAACTGTTGGGCACAAAAAGATATACAAGACAGACATTCAGCGTGACAGTTAGCTGCTATGTGCTGTATTCTAGTGTTCATAAGCTAACAACCTTGGCTGGCTAAAGTGATGTGCATGCATATCTAATGAGGACATGGACTCTCTCTCCTCTCTATTTCCCCCCTCTCACTCTCACTCTCTCTCTCTTTCTCCCACCTGCTCTCTACACTCTCTCTCCACTCTCCTTCTATCCTTCTCTTTTTTTCACCCTCCCCAGCTCTCGCTCCTCTCGCTCTCTTTCCCTCTCTCTCTGACCCTGACTTGTCAGTCACAGTAAAGCAGACTCACAGTTATCCCATGGGAGACACCTTATTATAATATCTACATTAGCAGAGGCAAAAAAAACATACACACACATATCCACACAAATACACACACACACACACACAATATACAGTGGAATTATAATAACATATAAATGCATAACTGACACTGCTGACCTTGAAAACATAATCTAGTCAGAAATAGCCTAAACTCCCATTTAAACAACTTGTACCTATATTTTACATGAGGAGAGGAGAGGAGAAGAGAGGAAGGGAGAGGAGATATGAGTGTGTAAATGAATTACTTAAAAATCATACAATGTGATTTTCTGGATTTTTGTTTTAGATTCCGTCTCTCACTGTTGAAGTGTACCTATGATACAAATTACAGATCTCTACATGCTTTGTAAGTAGGAAAACCTGCAAAATCGGCAGTGTATCAAATACTTGTTCTCCCCACTGTATGTGCGTGGGTATGTTTGTGTCTGTTTTTGGTTATAATTAGACTGTTTTGTCTAAACTTTCTCTTTAATTAATCGTCCCTCACTGGGACTGCTCATTTACATATTTACCATATTTGCATAGCTAATGAGTTCCTTGCTGCCTGTTGCAATTAGCATCCAACTCAGAGGTTGCCCCAAGTTACACCCGTTACCATCTCTAACTCTTCTCTTAATCTCTCTACCGCTCTCTCTTTCTTTCTCTCTCTTTCTCTGCTCTCTCTTTTCTTTCTCGTTCCATCTTTGCTCGCTCTCTTTCTCTCTCTCACTCTTTAAATCGCCCTGAAAGCCTTTCAGTACACACACACACACCAAACCACCCAAACAGATCCACACACCGCTGGGTTATTTTTGACATTATGTAGGAGGCAGAGAGGAAATTAAATGCATGAGGCAGTCAAAATATTCGGATCCCAGTGCTCAGGTGTGGGTGTGTATATGTATGTGTATGTGTTTGTTTGTGTGTTCATGCATCGATGAGCGTGCACACTTGAGTGTGTTTGGAATTATGTTTGTGCATGCGTGTGCAAATACGCGTGTACACTTGAGTGTGCGTTTTGTAGAAGTGTATGTGTGTTTGTGTGTGTGTGTCTGTCTGGGTCTGTTTACCTGCAGAGTGCGTCGGAGCGGCAGGTGCGTCGTAGCTCTAGACAGGAGGGTCTGTGTTTCTCCTGGTGGGAACAGGCAGGTACAATGGTCTGTCTACGTCTCTCAGCACAGGCCTGGTCCGGACACGAGCAGAACAACAGGGGGTAACTCAGCTCCCACTGCACACGCTCAAAGAACTGACGCAGCGCCTGGGAACACAACATAATAATATCATTATTGTCATCATCATCATCATCCACTATGTGATGGGGCTCTGGTCAGAAGTAGTGTATTACTAGGGAATAGGATGTCATTTGTGACAGGTCCAACCACCACCCACCTTGTGACATCGTTTGCGACTGCAAGGCTCCTGGTTGGCCAGTGAGGGCTGAGAGGGCTTGTTGCAGATAGCGATGTAATTGGAGCGTTGTCTCTTGCAGGTTTCATTGAGGTTGCAGGCCTTGGCTGCATCGAGACATGGGTTACAGGGTTTCCCTGGCTCTGAACAGGGGCTGGCCTTGGACAGAGAAGAGTCTGGGAGATGGGTTGGATAGAGAAAGAGAGAGAGGCAGAGAGAGAGAGAAAATTATGAGCACAAAAAGTTAACAGACACAGACACACTGTGTAACCCCAGTGTTTGTCTTGTTACACATCACTAGCGTCTAATGTGACTGTGGCTAAATATAAACTCACTATATTATCTGTTTAATGAAGCTACAACAGAAACCCACACATGCGCACACACACACACACACAGTTTAATGAAGCCATACCGTGCATTGGGAGGAGAAATGTAAGTGTTGTAAAGATCAAGGCCTAACACAGTTTGTTGTAGTGGGAACACATTTTATATTTGCATTTTTATTTCATACTCCACATCCTATATTAGACTTCTAATCACAAGCGGCCGGTGGCATCTTAATTGGGGAGAACATGGTTCATAGTAATGGCTGGAAAATATAAAATACTAGACCCCCCCCCCCCCCCCCCTTCTAACTCTGACTCTACTGATAGCTACGTGGAATTATGGATTATGGATTAAATTATGGATTAACGTCAATTTTATTTTATTTTTTACATACTATCTACCTGCAGTGAAGCTGCTCAACATTTACATTACATTCAGTCATCCAGCAGACACTCCCATCCAGAGCGACCCACAGGAGCAACCAGGGTCAAGCACCCTGCCCAAGGGCATAAGGACAGATCCCCCACCCAGACCTCTCGGCCACCGGCCCTAGCTCCCAACCGCCAGGCCACCAACTATCCAAGATCCCCCCACAGTTCCCCCCGAGAGCTGCCCCTCAACCATCCAAGACCCCCCACAGTACCCCCCCTGAAAAAAACTCCCCTTCCACTCCTCACCCCCCCCCCCCCCCCCCCTAAGAGTATTAGTATATTAGTAATTGACTGATCAGGTCTCTCCAATCTCCCAACAATGCTATTTCTGGGGTCAATTTTAGATTAATGTTATGTTTTTTCAGCCATACCTGAACTGAAACAAGAAACAGGCTAACTGAGGGCAATATGAGAACAAATGGTCTATTGATTCTGTATCCTCGCAACAAAATCTGGAGAGGTTGTATGCCCCAAATATTGAATATTTTGTTGGTGGCATAATTTTTACTGATAAGCATGAAGTCTTGAATCTTGTATTATTTTATATATCAACTCATGCACCCTGTGCCATGGAATTGGTAGATCAAAAATCTCTTCCCAGCTATTTTTCAATCTGTATGGCACAGCGGTCAACATCCTGGTCCCCAAATGAAACAGGGTTATATTCCTATTTATGCTATTTTTGTTTCTCCGCAAGTATTGATCCTTTATATTGGGCAGACAGACCAGTTCCCTACCTCCTCCTGCTACCAACTGCCTCCTCCATTTTTGGGGTAATGCTGTAATCAATTGGTTGTAATCTTGGATTGAGCATACCTTCCCATACAATTCGGATAGCTCCATGAAAGACATACAATATTATTTAAAAACAAAATACCCTTCTCAAACATATTTTCCATAAATACAGGTATTTTATCAACCAGCACATTTGAGTTCAACTATAACATTTATTGTAATATTTGTTCTATCTTTTCTGTGGGATTAAATTGAAATTGTAACTAGCTCTGCATTGCTTGTTTGAAAAGAGAAATACTTTGAACAAGGTTTCATTTCATTTCTGCACAAAGGCAAAAAGGCCATTTTTAAACAAGTGATGATATTTTCTTAGTAATCTACTTGAGAAGGCCTTTTGAAAATCCGCTATGAATACCAGGCCTTCTTAGATGTTTCATGTTTATTTTTTTTATTTTTTTATTTCACCTTTATTTAACCAGGTAAGCCAGTTGAGAACAAGTTCTCATTTACAACTGCGACCTGGCCAAGATAAAGCTGTCAAGGTGTGCTGTATGTGGAAGGTGCGGGAATCAGGCGCAGGACACAGAAGCTTCGTACAACAGTCTTTAGTGGTGAAATACGAGCACAAGTGCTCGGAGACGAGCGATACGCACACAGGCGTAAACAAACAGGAAAAAATACATAAGCGCACAGAAAGTGCGAAAACCTCTCCTAACACACAAGGAGGGAAAACCAATACCGACACGTAGCACACAATAACACACAACACATGACTAACAAAGCGAGAACTTATAGGACACATAATCAACGCTAACTAACCACAGGTGTACAACAATCAGACAAAAGCAAATGAACATAGAAACATACAACGGTGGCAGCTAGTACTCCGGGGACGACGACCGCCGAAACCTGCCCGACCAAGGAGGAGGAGCAGCCTCGGCAGATTCCATGACAAAAGCAAAGCAGTGCGATAAAAACAACAACACAGAGTTACATATGGGGTAAAAAAAAACATAAAGTCAAAAAATACAACAGAAAATATATATACAGTGTGTGCAAATGTAGCAAGTTATGAAGGTAAGGCAATAAATAGGCTATAGTGCAAAATAATTACAATGTCGTATATTGTCTCCAACGTATCGTCCATGTAAAAACCTGTCTGATCACGATGAACAATACCTGGTAAAACCTTTTTAGTTGTGAGTGCTATGCATTTTGCTAGATTTTTGCATCACAACATTGAAGTGTAAGATGCCTCCAGTATATGCCATCAAGCCCTGGGGTTTCTCCAGACTGAAAGGATTTAATAACCTCAAAAAGTTATTCCTCTGTCATTTGGCCTTCGCAGTGATCTTTTTGTGTATTTGTTAAATGTTCTAATTGTTTTATTACTTGGAAAGAATTCCTTACAGTTATCGTCATTTAGAGGGTGAGGAGGAGATGGAAAATAAAACATCTGCTTAAAATATTTAGCTTCCTCTTTTAAAATATCATTTGTAGAATCATGGATGACTGTCTTTAGTAACGAGTTTCTGCTCATTATTTTTGGTAGCATACCTGTGTTGAAGATTCAGGAAGAATTAGGTGAATTTTTCTCCATATTCCAATCACGTTGCTTTATTTTTGTAATAGATTACATTAGATCGGTCTTGAATAAATTCCTCTAACTTGTTTTGTACCTCTGCAGTACTGTTTTTATTGCTATCTACCTGTACTATTAGTTCCTGTATTTCCCTTGTTAGCCTTGTATCTTTAGACAGAAACTGCTTTTTCTTTACAGATGAATATTGAATTGATTGACCTCTGAAGGTACATTTAAAGGTATCCCAAACAATAAGGGGATTTTCTGAACCTATATTATACTGGAAAAATTCAGTTATAAATTATTTTGTCTTTGTTAAGAACAAATTGTCCTCCAGTAGACTTTGATTACATTTCCAATATCCCTGTCGAAGTGGAAATTCTGTAAGAGTTATGTGAAGGCCAATTAGATGATGGTCCGATCTCATTCTGTCTCCTTTCAATACTTTTTTAACCTTTGATGCAAGAGAGAAACAGACAAGAAAGCAGTCAAGAAGACTATCTTTATTAAGTCTTCTCCATGTACAGTGAGGGAAAAAAGTATTTGATCCCCTGCTGATTTTGTACATTTGCCCACTGACAAAGAAATGATCAGTCTATAATTTTAATGTTAGGTTTTTTTGAACAGTGAGAGACAGAATAACAACAACAAAAACAGAAAAACGCATGTCAAAAATGTTATAAATTGATTTGCATTTTAATGAGGGAAATAAGTATTTGACCCCCTCTCAATCAGAAAGATTTCTGGCTCCCAGGTGTCTTTTATACAGGTAACGAGCTGAGATTAGCAGCACACTCTTAAAGGGAGTGCTCCTAATCTCAGCTTGTTACCTGTATAAAAGACACCTGTCCACAGAAGCAATCAATCAATCAGATTCCAAACTCTCCACCATGGCCAAGACCAAAGAGCTCTCCAAGGATGTCAGGGACAAGATTGTAGACCTACACAAGGCTGGAATGGGCTACAAGACCATCGGCAAGCAGCTTGGTGAGAAGGTGACAACAGTTGGTGCGATTATTCGCAAATGGAAGAAAAAACAAAAGACCTGTCAATCTCCCTCGGCCTGGGGCTCCATGCAAGATCTCACCTCGTGGAGTTGCAATGATCATGAGAACGGTGAGGAATCTTGTCAAACTACACGGGAGGATCTTGTCAATGATCTCAAGGCAGCTGGGACCATAGTCACCAAGAAAACAATTGGTAACACACTACGCCGTGAAGGACTGAAATCCTGCAGCGCCCGCAAGGTCCCCCTGCTCAAGAAAGCACATACAGTGGGGAAAAAAAGTATTTAGTCAGCCACCAATTGTGCAAGTTCTCCCACTTAAAAAGATGAGAGAGGCCTGTAATTTTCAACATAGGTACACGTCAACTATGACAGACAAATTGAGAAAAAAAAATCCAGAAAATCCCATTGTAGGATTTTTAATGAATTTATTTGCAAATTATGGTGGAAAATAAGTATTTGGTCACCTACAAACAAGCAAGATTTCTGGCTCTCACAGACCTGTAACTTCTTCTTTAAGAGGCTCCTCTGTCCTCCACTCGTTACCTGTATTAATGGCACCTGTTTGAACTTGTTATCAGTATAAAAGACACCTGTCCACAACCTCAAACAGTCACACTCCAAACTCCACAATGGCCAAGACCAAAGAGCTGTCAAAGGACACCAGAAACAAAATTGTAGACTTGCACCAGGCTGGGAAGACTGAATCTGCAATAGGTAAGCAGCTTGGTTTGAAGAAATCAACTGTGGGAGCAATTATTAGGAAATGGAAGACATACAAGACCACTGATAATCTCCCTCAATCTGGGGCTCCACGCAAGATCTCACCCCGTGGGGTCAAAATGATCACAAGAACGGTGAGCAAAAATCCCAGAACCACACGGGGGGACCTAGTGAATGACCTGCAGAGAGCTGGGACTAAAGTAACAAAGCCTACCATCAGTAACACACTACGCCGCCAGGGACTCAAATCCTGCAGTGCGAGACGTGTCCCCCTGCTTAAGCCAGTACATGTCCAGGCCCGTCTGAAGTGCATTTGGATGATCCAGAAGAGGATTGGGAGAAAGTCATATGGTCAGATGAAACCAAAATATAACTTTTTGGTAAAAACTCAACTCGTCATGTTTGGAGGACAAAGAATGCTGAGTTGCATCCAAAGAACACCATACCTACTGTGAAGCATGGGGGTGGAAACATCATGCTTTTGGGCTGTTTTTCTGCAAAGGGACCAGGACGACTGATCCGTGTAAAGGAAAGAATGAATGGGGCCATGTATCGTGAGATTTTGAGTGAATACCTCCTTCCATCAGCAAGGGCATTGAAGATGAAACGTGGCTGGGTCTTTCAGCATGACAATGATCCCAAACACACCGCCCGGGCAACGAAGGAGTGGCTTCGTAAGAAGCATTTCAAGGTCCTGGAGTGGCCTAGCCAGTCTCCAGATCTCAACCCCATAGAAAATCTTTGGAGGGAGTTGAAAGTCTGTGTTGCCCAGCGACAGCCCCAAAACATCACTGCTCTAGAGGAGATCTGCATGGAGGAATGGGCCAAAATACAAGCAACAGTGTGTGAAAACCTTGTGAAGACTTACAGAAAACGTTTGACCTGTGTCATTGCCAACAAAGGGTATATAACAAAGTATTGAGAAACTTTTGTTATTGACCAAATACTTATTTTCCACCATCGTTTGCCAATAAATTCATTAAAAATCCTACAAAGTGATTTTCTGGATTTTTCTTTCTCATTTTGTCTGTCATAGTTGACGTGTACCTATGATGAAAATTACAGGCCTCTCTCATCTTTTTAAGTGGGAGAACTTGCACAATTGGTGGCTGACTAAATACTTTTTTTCCCCACTGTATACAGGCCCGTCTGAAGTTTGCCAATGAACATCTGAATGATTCATAGGAGAACTGGGTGAAAGTGTTGTGGTCAGATGAGACCAAAATCGAGCTCTTTGGCATCATCTCAACTCGCCGTGTTTGGAGGAGGAGGAATGCTGCCTATGACCACAAGAACACCATCCCCACCGTCAAACATGGAGGTGGAAACGTTATGCTTTGGGGGTGTTTTTCTGCTAAGGGGACAGGACAACTTCACCGCATCAAAGGGACGATGGACGGGGCCATGTACAGTCAAATCTTGAGTGAGAACATTCTTCCCTCAGCCAGGCCATTGAAAATGGGTCGTGGATGGGTATTCCAGCATGACAATGACCCAAAACACACGGCCAAGGCAACAAAGGAGTGGCTCAAGAAGAAGCACATTAAGGTCCTGGAGTGGCCTAGCCAGTCTCCAGACCTTAATCCCATTGAAAATCTGTGGAGGGAGTTGAAGGTTCGAGTTGCCAAACGTCAGCCTCGAAACCTTAATGACTTGGAGAAGATCTGCAAAGAGGAGTGGAGCAGAATCCCTCCTGAGATGTCTGCAAACCTGGTGGCCAACTACAAGAAACATCTGACCTCTGTGATTGCCAACAAGGGTTTTGCCACCAAGTACTAAGTCATGTTTTGAAGAGGGGTCAAATACTTATTTCCCTCATTAAAATGCAAATCAATTTATAACATTTTTGACATGCGTTTTTCTGGATTTTGTTGTTGTTATTCTTTCTCTCACTGTTCAAATAAACATACCATTAAAATCATAGACTGATCATGTCTTTGTCAGTGGGAAAACGTACAAAATCAGCAGGGGATCAAATACTTTTTTCCCTCACTGTATATTTGTTTAGTCTCCAAATATTCGCTATTTCTAATGTGTCCATGATATTTGTGATCTCCTTAAGGGCACGAGGATGATAGTTTGTAGAGTGATTTCCTTTACGGTCCATTGAGGTACTTAACACTGTGTTATAGTCTCCCACCATAATTATTTGATCGTTTGTTGCCTGTAAGTTCAATATATTGGTATAAATCTTTTGGAAGAAAGGTGGATCATCCTGATTTGGACCATATAGCTTAATCAGCCAAATCATCCACTTTCATATTCAAAAGGATCTTCCTTTCGGATCCTTCCTGACTGTTTGCACATTTGGATCGACATTTTTGTTAATTAGTATCATCACACCTTTTCAGTTCCTTTTTCCATGACAGAAAATTATTTCACCGCCCCATTCCTTTTTCCACGCAACTTCATCTAAAGATGTAGAGTGAGTTTCCTGTAAACAGTACTGTATATGTTATATTCCTTTTCTTTTAGCCATGTAAAGACTGATTGTCTTTTCTTATAATCTGCTAAACCATTACAACTATAACTGACTATACTTATTTCTCCCCTTTCCATAACTAGATACTATTCTCAGTCTAAATTGACCATAATTAGTGCTTGTAAAGTTGCCATAAGAGGTATCATGACTGTCAGAAACAAAGATTTCAAATGTCTGATGTTCAGAATTCAAGAAACAGGTTCTAGCAATATGCACAAAGCAACTGGTGTTTTCATGTTATTTCTGTTCAATATATATATATATTTATTCCATTGCCTGTTTGCCTGTGAGCCAATGCCTCAGATGTTAGAACATTTTGTCAGGATATTATGTGTGTAGTAAATCTGAATAGGTTGATGTGTGTGATATTGGATGTGATTTAGTGAAAGTGTGTATGATGTCTGAACGAGAGTAAGACTATAATGTGTGATGTGTAAATAGATAATAACCCAGTCAATTTGCATGGTTCAGTGTCTATGTGTGTAACATGAAGTGAGTGTAGCCTTAATATTCAAGATGATCATTGTAATCCATATAGTATCAACATCAAAGTTGCATTAAACATCATATTCATAGAAAGAACACATCCCAGCATTTCCATAGTAATTGACATTTCAGATGATTATGAACGAGACACTGCATTACTTTAATAATAATAATAAGCCATTTAGCAGACGCTTTTATCCAAAGCGACTTACAGTCATGTGTGCATACATTTTTGTGTATGGGTGGTACCGGCGATCGAACCCACTACCTTGGCATTACAAGTGCCGTGCTCTACCAGCTGAGCTACAGAGGACCACAGAGACGGCTTCACTACAGTACAAATGTATCCCGTACAAAATGTTATTTCCTAATGTCCCTGTTCTGATATCTTCCCATTGCTTGTCGTAAACATAAATAGACATGTAGACAGACAAACAAGAACCATTTTGAATTATAGAAAGTTCTAGACAATAGAGAGAGGGGGGAGAGAAGGAGAGAAGAGAGAGAAAGAGAGCGAGCGAGATCAAGTGTGTGTGTGTGTGTGCGTATGTTTGCGTAAGTGAGCGTGTAATTGAGTGTGTGTGTGCGCATAACAACTTCAAACTGTTCTGATATTTTACAGTCCCCATAATTTTTTCTGTAACCTGGTGTCCCCGTAGAATTTAGTATAGCCATGGTGTTATGGAGCTGTCTCGGAATAGCTGTACGTCTATAAAAAGTTTGTCCACAATGAGAAAGGCACGCTTACCCCTCTCCCTCTGTTGCCTCTGTACAGGATATTGCAATGTCCGTTTATCTCCCAGGGAAATTGGTCGTTTAGACCGAATTTTGTGGTTACAGGGTTAATCCCGCGTGGTTACAGGGTTAAAACAGAAACAACTCAAAAGTTAACAGTTTAGGCATTTATTCTGAGTGGTTAAGATTAGGTCTATGGTTTGGGTAAGGCTTAAAACAAAATAATTAAAAATGACACACTATTACCATCAAGTATCACCAAGTATTCTCACGGCTTGCTAGAGCATTGTGAACTGAGGTGGCACAGTGGTCAAAGCAGTGTGCGCAAGCTCTGAGCATCACGAGTTTGTGCCCAGTGCTGGGCAATCGTTTTTTTCTTTTTTGTTGTGAGCGCCCGAGGAAGGCATATATCGTTTCCTCAGGACCTTTTCAAATGTTCAAAATCGAAGTCTATTTCTAGTGATCAGGCTGCTAATAGAGCAGAGGTGTGTTCAACAAGGGAAATAGTTTGTGAAAGTTGGCTGACGTTAGCTAACATATTCCATTTGTTTTGTGTTAGCCGTGACCATTCGCTAACGTTAGCTAACAGTCTGAGAAGGTAGTGTGCAGCGAACGTAAGTGTCTGTTTCGGGTCTAAACTGCCACTAAACATAATCAAGTGGCCATGTAGACTTTCTACTATATTTAGTAGGAATTGCTAAGTCATTTTCAGTTTGAATATTGTCGCTAAAAACGAACAGTAATCCTTACAAAAAGTAGCTGTTTGATGTTTCACCGTAACATTTTGGAGTGTTCATTCAAATCGTTCAACTGAAATTGTTACTCTGGCAACATGTAGCCTTGTTGAACTCGCCTCAGGACTGGCATAGGATATGCGTTTCCAATAGTAATGTGAAGTCAGCACACAGCGTATTAGCTTCCATAGTAGACTAAGTACAACTAACACGTGTCCTGTCTGTCAAGCCTTATAGAGCATGATTGTTCCCCCTACGGCAACTCTGACACACACACAGACACATGCACACACACACCCTTCCTCCTCCTCGTAGTGTATTGATTGTGTGAAATGAGCTGAGCTCAAGGTGATTGTAGTAGACAAGCTTTAATGACTGGAGAATAAAGACTTCATTACATGTGTGCACTGATGTCCATATTCAATTCAGGTGTGTGTGTGTGCTTGCGTGCGTGTGTGTGCATAATCCTTTACATGTAATTGATTACTAAAAACTGTAACAGTAATCCGTTATGTTACCAGCAAAAAAATTTGTAATCAAATTACTGATACTTTTGAAAAATGATATGATTACTTCTAGGATTACTTTTAAATTCAGAAAGAATGTTTGCAAAACAATTATTTATGACAACCTTATGCTTTATCAATGACATTCAAATCAGCATTGAAAAAAGGCTCAAGTTTAAGTTTGTTCCACCTGAACGAATCAGACTACAAGTCAGAGACCACTATAATGACACAAACAAATGCGTTTTAATGGATCGCAGGAAAAGAGCAGGAATAGGCTTTTTGTGGGCTACAGTCCACGCTGGCTTCCAAATGGTGTGACTGCTGTCGGAATTCATTATACATCCAATTTGAATAAACACTTGAAGGTGAAGACAGCAGCAGCGGTGTAGCCTACTGGTGATATGAATATAACGTATTAACAATATCTACAGTACCAGTCAAAAGTTTGGACACACCTACTCATAATAGTGAAGACATCAAAACTCTGAAATAACACATATGAAATAATGTAGTAACCAAAAAAGTGTTAAACAAATCAAAATATATTTTACATTTCAGATTCTTCAAAGTAGCAACCCTTTGCCTTGATGACAGCTTTGCACACTCTTGGCATTATCTCAACCAGCTTCATGAGGTAGTCACCTGGAATGCATTTCAATTAACAGGTGTGCCTTGTAGAGAAGTTAATTTGTGGAATTTCTTTCCTTGTTATTGCGTTTGAGTCAATCAGTTGTGTTGTGACAAGGTAGGGGGGTATACAGAAGATAGCCCTATTTGGTAAAAGACCAAGTCCATATTATGGCAAGAACAGCTCAAATAAGCAAAGAGAAATGACAGTCCATCATTACTTTAAGACATGAAGGTCAGTTAATATGAAACATTTCAAGAACTTTGAAAGTTTCTTCAAGCAAAAACCATCAAGCGCTATGATGAAACTGGCTCTCATGAGGACCACCACAGGAAAGGAAGACCTAGAGTTACCTCTGCTGCAGATGATAAGTTAATTAGAGTTACCAGACTCAGAAATTGCAGCCCAAATAAATGCTTCACAGAGTTTAAGTAACAGACAAATCTCAACATGAACTGGTCAGAGGAGACTGTGTGAATCAGGCCTTCATGGTCAAATTGCTGCAAAGTAACCACTACTAAAGCACACCAAAAAGAAGAAGGGACTTGCTTGGGCCAAGAAACATGAGCAATGGACATTAGACCGGTGGAAATCTGTCCTTTTGTCTGATGAGTCCCAATTTGAGATTTTTGGTTCCAACCGCCGTGTCTTTGTGAGACGCTGAGTAGGTGAACAGATGATCTCCGCATGTGTGGTTCCCACCATGAAGCATGGAGGAAGAGGTGTGATGGTGTGGGCGTGCTTTGCTGGTGACACTGTCGGTGATGTATTCAAGACACACTTAACCAGCATGGCTACCACAGCATTCTGCAGCGATACACCATCCCATCTGGAAAAGTAGCCAACAAGTGCTCAGCATATGTGCGAACTCCTTCAAGACTGTTGGAAAAGCATTCCAGGTGAGGCTGGTTGAGATAATGCCTAGAGTGTGCAAAGCTGTCATCAAGGCAAAGGGTGGCTACTTTGAAGAATCTAAAATATAACATATATTTTTAATTTGTTTAAAACTTTTTTGTTACTACATGATTCCATAGGTGTTATTTCATAGTTTTGATGTCTTCACTATTATTCTCCAATGTAGAAAATAGTCAAAATAAAGAAAAACCCTTGAATGAGTAGGTGTGTCCAAACTTTTGACTGGTACTGTACATAGCGCAATTATGTAAATCACACTGCTGCTCTCTCATTTAGCTATTTGCGCCTTATGGATTGTGATTGCTGTCGATGGCTGCTCCCAAATGTATATACTTTGGTTGTTGGCCAAGATCTCGCGATACATGGCCCCATCCATCCTCCGCTCAATACGGTGCAGTCGTCCTGTCCCCTTTGCAGAAAAGCATCCCCAAAGAATGATGTTTCCACCTCCGTGCTTCACGGTTGGGATGGTGTTCTTGGGGTTGTACTCATCCTTCTTCTTCCTCCAAACACGGCGAGTGGAGTTTAGACCAAAAAGCTATATTTTTGTCTCATCAGACCACATGACCTTCTCCCATTCCTCCTCTGGATCATCCAGATGGTCATTGGCAAACTTCAGACGGGCCTGGACATGCGCTGGCTTGAGCAGGGGGACCTTGCGTGCGCTGCAGGATTTTAATCCATGACGGCGTAGTGTGTTACTAATGGTTTTCTTTGAGACTGTGGTCCCAGCTCTCTTCAGGTCATTGACCAGGTCCTGCCGTGTAGTTCTGGGCTGATCCCTCACCTTCCTCATGATCATTGATGCCCCACGAGGTGAGATCTTGCATGGAACCCCAGACCGAAGGTGATTGACCGTCATCTTGAACTTCTTCCATTTTCTAATAATGGCGCCAACAGTTGTTGCCTTCTCACCAAGCTGCTTGCCTATTGTCCTGTAGCCTATCCCAGCCTTGTGCAGGTATACAATTTTATCCCTGATGTCCTTACACTGCTCTCTGGTCTTGGCCATTGTGGAGAGGTTGGAGTCTGTTTGATTGAGTGTGTGGACAGGTGTCTTTTATACAGGCAACGAGTTCAAACAGGTGCAGTTAATACAGGTAATGAGTGGAGAACAGGAGGGCTTCTTAAAGAAAAACTAACAGGTCTGTGAGAGCCGGAATTCTTACTGGTTGGTAGGTGATCAAATACTTATGTCATGCAATAAAATGCAAATTAATTACTTAAAAATCATACAATGCGATTTTCTGGATTTTTGTTTTAGATTCCGTCTCTCACAATTGAAGTGTACCTATGATAAAAATTAGAGACCTCTACATGCTTTGTAAGTAGGAAAACCTGCAAAATCGGCAGTTTATCAAATACTTGTTCTCCCCACTGTATGTGTATTTTAACACAATAATGGATAAATTGAAGAAGTTTAAGCTGCCTATCAATCATTGTTTTTGCGACCAGTGAAAAATGCGCTCTTCCAACAGCATAGTGGGGATCCCAGCCTATGGAATTAAAGTTTGAGGGAGTTCCTCCCTTTTAAACTCCTCTGTGGTATTGTGCTCCACATACTGTCAAAAACTAGTTTAATGTAGCCCTTTCCTGCAGTCAAATGACCTAGTGGCCTCATGGGTGGATTGCTATTAATATTTTTCCTAATTTCCTAATTAATAAACATTATTTCAAAAACCCTGCCTAGAATCCGGTGTTTCTATGTCTAACAGTTTTGTTATATTTCAGTCTTCTGTGATGTATATAAAGTGTAGTATTGGGATGCAAATAAAAAAGTTTATACATTTCAACTCTACATTATATCTGACATGGTACAGGTGTCTTGTTTTTGACCCCATAACCATGTGTGTGATGTGTATACTTTTGCTTCAAAGTAGATTTGTTGAAGACTCTGTGTGACCCTGATTTAGCCCACTGCAGTAAAAGGTTAAGAAGACCACAAGTGGGGATTTTATTGCTCAATCAAATTTGTGCTGATTAAAACACTTATCGAGATATTAAAGTGTCATCAACAAAAAACTAAAACAATAGGCCTATAGCAAATGCATCATATGGCATTAATTTTTCACATGCAAATAACACTTTTTGGTAGCACTCAATGAGAGCAGCATTTATTTGTAAACTCGAAGCAATGAACCCAATCCTTCATGACAACAAAATCATAGACAACAGAGTAGGCTAATAAATCCTTCATTTTGGGGTTATGCTCAGGTAAAATAATTTGACTAATCTATATTTTCATATTTCCAAGTCCTATTCTTGAAGATCAAGGGTATTCAATTAATTGGAATGACTGGAAATCGGACAGATATAGCCTAATTGTATTACTATCTTTATTGAAGTAGAAAGCAATGGGTTAGAAGAAGCCAACATAACCCATAAAGTAAAATGCAACATCAATTTATGGCCAGCTATGTAAACTTTAACATTGATTTATCCTGCAATAGATGTCGTTCAATTGGTAATATTCCATTTTGTCTTCTTCTAATGCCTCTTATGGGAAAGTAATCTAAAAGTAACTGAAAGTAATCAGATTAAGTTACTGAGTTTGGGTAATCCAAAATGTACATTACTGATACAAATGTTGGACAGGTAACTAGTAACTGTAAAGGAATACATTTAGAAAGTAACCTACCCAACCCTGTTGATTGTAATCTAACCTGTGTCTTCTTGTTAAAAGGCCCTGTCTATCTCTTAATCACATGTCAATCCTTCTCCTCTCCTCTCCTCTCCTCTCAACAAAATATCATGGTTTGACCAATTTTACTTCAGATTCCGATGTCAAATTTCTAGCTGTTTTGGATACCCTGCGTTGCTCCTCCTGCTGCAGCAGCCCCCCTGGTTGCACCGCTGCTGTTGCCGATGCCTCACAGCTGGTTACATTTATGCATTAATTCTGAATGTTTAAGTTTAGAGTTAAAGGTCCAATGCAGCTGTTTTTATCTCAATATCAAATCATTTCTGGGTAGATATTAAGTACCTTACTGTGATGGTTTTCATATAAAATGGTCAAAAAGAAACAAAAATAGCTTCTTTGAAAATAACAATTTCTCAAGCAAAAATTTTGCTAGGACTGTTATTGGCAGAGAGGTTTGGAACACTCTTTCTTATTGGTCTATTCACTAGGCAGACCAAAACTCCATCCCGCCCAAACAGGCTGACACAGCTCTCACACTAAAAGGACATCAGATGCTCTATTGGGATGAGGTCTGCGGACTGCGCCGGTCACTTAAGTAAACTGAACTCACTGTCATGTTCCAGGCAATGTTTTCCACTCTTCAATTGTCCAGTGTTGGTGATCGTGTGCCCACTGGATCCGCTTCTTCTTGTTTTTAGCTGATAGGTGTGGAACCCGGTGTGGTTTTCTGCTGCAATAGCCCATCAATGACAAGGATCTACAAGTTGTGCGTTCCAAGATGATGTTCTGCACACCACTGTTGTACTGCGCCGTTATTTGTTTGTGGTCCGCATGTTGGCTTGCACGATTCTTGCCATTCTCCTTCGACCTCTCTCATCAACAAGCTGTTTTCGCCCACAGGACTGTCGCTGAGTGGATATTTTTTGTTTGTCGCACCATTCTCAGTAAACCCTTGACACCGTTGTGTGTGAAAGGCCCAGGAGGGCGGCCGTTTCTGAGATACTGGAACCGGCATGCCTGGCACCGACGATCATACTACGTTCAAAGTCACTTAGGTCACTAGTTTTGCCCATTCTAATGTTCAATCGAACAGTAACTGAATGCCTTGATGCCTGTCTGCCTGCTTTATATAGCAAGCCACGGCCACGTGACTCACTGTCTGTAGGAGCGATACATTTTCGTGAATGGGGTGGTGAACCTAATAAACTGTCCAGTGAGGGTATATAAAACACAGGAAAATCTAGTTTTTGACAGCACTGGGCCTTTGGGAAAGGGATAAAACAAAAACAACTCCACAGTTAAGTTTACGCATACATTTTGAATGATTAAGTTAAGGGTTAAGGTTTGGAATAAGGTTGCCTATCACTGGGATTGAACATGCAACCCTCAGAAGTGGAGCTCGCGGCTTACGTCCATCCACCACCCCCGTCTACTTAATTGTAATAGCGCTCACCGTTGCCCCTTTTGGGTACCTGGACGGACGTCGGATTTAGAAGTGGATCTTGAGCGACCTAGCTGCTCCTCCCCTCCCCTCCCCTCTCTTCTACTCCCCTCTCCATCCCTAGCCTATCCTCTCCTCTCTTTCCTTTAATAAACGAAGTGAGGGATCCCAAGAGAGGGAGAGTGAGAGATAGAGATGGAGAGAGAGAGGGGAGAGAGAGAGAGAGAGAGAGAGAGAGAGAGAGAGAGAGAGAGAGAGAGAGAGAGAGAGAGAGAGAGAGAGAGAGAGAGAGAGAGAGAGAGAGAGAGAGAGGGAGAAATAAGTATCTGGAGTGAGTGCATGGGCCAATTAGAGTGTTGCCCTGGGTCGGCTGTTATCTCTCTCTCACATAGCCTTTACAGCATCTACACACAAAGCCTTGCCCCCAGGCACACACAGACACTCACTCACACACACACACACATACACACACACACACACACACACACACACACACACACACACACACACACACACACACACACACACACACACACACACACACACGTGCACCAGGCGCATGCACACGTACACACACACACACACACACACACACACACACATACACACACACATACACAAACATACACAAACACGTATGCACACATATACTATGTGTATACACACACTTACACACATTCACGGTTTCTTACCCATATGTTTTATTTAAGTACTGCAGTCAGGCAGCCTCTCAACTTACATCCCTCACACACACACACATCGTATCGAGGCATGATCTAACAAGGTTAGAGAGAGGGGGCAGCGAGGGAAGAGGAGAAGAGAGGACAAGGGGGAAGTAGAGAAGTGAGGAGAGGAAAAAGAGAGGAGGAGGGATTTGACAAGGAGGGGGAAAAGAAGAGAGATCAAGAGTCGCCTGAGATCAGGGTAGACACAGCTGGCTAGCCTGACAAATGCCATACACACACATCCATAGTTAGAAAGATGGACAGAATATGATAGAGAACGATATGGAGAATTACAGATTTATAGATGAAGCTAGACAGAACAGAGCAGAGACATACTATACAGAGAGACCTACAGTATACTGTACTGTTAAGTACCCCAACAAGAAACAAAAAATGTGTTTATTTGGAACCAACAAAGAGTCACTGACAACAACCAAAATGAAACAGCTGGGGTTCTAGGAGGGGTTGTCCACTGAAAGTTGACTAGCAACAACAACTGGGACCTAAAAGACACCCACCATGAGCGCCCACAAGATTTGCCCAAAAAGAAGCAAACAAAATAAAACCCACACCAAACTTAAAGACAGGAAGCAAACCAAAGAGTGGAGCAAAACGAAAACAGGGAAGATCAGAAGAGACAGGTTAGAAATCAAATAGGGAGAGCCAACTAAAGGTGTTAACCCTCCACATCTCTCAAGACAAATGGAGCACTGGGCCAGCCGCTCTTAAATATCACCTCACAGGTGACACACCTTCCGACTAACGAGATGACAAGCCAGCACAGGTGTAACGCACACTGACTAAAGAGGTGACACCAATCGGTGCCTGTAACATTACAGACAGACCTACAGTATACTGTACAGACAGACCTATGATGTGTCAGATGAAAGAAGAACCTTGTTAGAACCAGACTGATAAAAAAACTGCTGAACATGGAACGTATTCAAACCCCCTCAGACAATAGATAATAATGATCAATATCTAGAGTCCCCTTGTACTCAGAAGGTACTGCAGGGAACACATACAAATTAGCTAATGCGCACGTAGCAGGGTAGCACAACAGGCATACAAAACACACACGCAAACACACACACACACAAGCACATACTATCACGTTTCAGGAGAAGACCCAGATGCAGACAGTGTCGAAGTAACAAAAGTTTATTACAAAAACGGGGCAGGCAAACGACAGGTCAATGGCAGGCAGAGGTCAGTAATCCAAATCAGAGTTCAAAAGGTACAGAATGGCAGGCAGTCTCAGGGTCAGGGCAGGCAGAGGTCAAACTAGAAAACAGGAACTTGAGAAAGCCAGGAGCAAGGGGAAACCACTGGTAGGCTTTACGAAACAAAACGAACTGGCAACAGACAAACAGAAAACACAGGTATAAATACACCGGGGATAATGGGGAAGATGGGCAACACCTGGAGGGGGGTGGAGACAATCACAAAGACAGGTGAAACAGATCAGGGTGTGACACATACGCACACACAAAAACACACATACAGGAGGGTAAACTACAGGTGTAATACCTTGCTAAAACCAAGTATAGAGTTTATTTGTTATAATTCATTGGTATTAGATTTAAAAGGTGATCGACTAGCTCCTGATTTGTAATGTCATTAATGCATTTCTTTTGAAGCAATGTTTAAAAATTTTTTACAAGTGAATAGGTTGGTTTACTTTTAAGTTTAAGTTTCCCACGTATCTCGTAAAAGTTTTGAACAATGAGGTAACTTGTTAAGTTGTGGCCAATGGGAGAGTGGACTGGTTGCTGGGAAAGAAAAGAGAGGGAAAGGTTGAAAGAAGGGAGAGGAGAGACGTTAGTGGGGTTGGTGAAGGAAAAACGACCAAAGGAAACGATAAAGAGAGAACAAAACCATAACTACAGAGTTTTTTAAAGGGAAATCCTGATTTTATTTCTATAAGAGAGTGTTTATTATTTAGTTAAGAAAGACCTAGTGGAGACTGAAGCTGCCGTCGCATTGTGGAGACATTCGACATCCTAGAGGTTAGCCTAGCATCGTGCAAGACTTGGAGAGAATTGCTTGTGACGATCAACGGTGTTCGGGTTTCCAACGGATGTCTGTTTCTGCTACGGAGTACTGGCTGCATTGATAGCTGTGTTCACCTGTGGATCTTGTGAGGACACCAGCACGGAGCTACTATATTTTGCTGAGGCATTATCTACAAGTAGTGAGTAACTACAAATGTGGGGTGGACTTTGGGACTTTATGTGTGTCGTCATTTTTTTTATGAGCTCCAACGCGCGCCCAGGGTTTAAGCAAGCTTGCAAATAATTTGGACATGGGTTGTGGAAAAATCATTGGGGTTTATTATTTTTATTTATTTTGATGTGATACATTGAAAATTGATTAATATAGATCTTGAACCTTATGTCTGTTGTATTGGTGGAGTCATTTACTGTTTCAGTTTCATTTAATGCATGGGAAAGCATATAATAATAACCAAGTCTATAATCTTTCTATCTGAAGTTAATACCCTATTTGTCATTCACCCTAGCAAGTTTACAATAGGGATTCTTATTGGAGATGTCCTTCTCACCTAATATCCCATGCTGTTCTGATATTCTAAATAAGGTAATATTGTGAGAGTCAAATTCGAGCCTGGTGAGAGGGTTACACAGGAAACAGAGGGCAGAGCAAGCCCCCAATCACGGCAATCAGTACCGATGCACCAAGTCTGGAAACAACAGGACCCTGCAGCTTCTACCTCCAAGCCATAAGATTGCTAAATACATTTAGTTATTTAAAAAGTTAACCAAATAGTTATCCAGACTGCATTGACCCTCTTTGTACTCACTTTTTTGACGCATCACATACGCTGCTGCTACTGTTTATTATTTATCCTGTTGCCTAGTCACTGTATTCCTAGTTATATGTACAGTACATACACTATATATACAAAAGTATGTGGACACCCCTTCAAATTAGTGAATTCGGCTATTTCAGCCACACCTGTTGCTGACAGGTGTATAAAATCGAGCACACAGCAATGCAATCTCAATAGACAAACATTGGCAGTAGAATGAGCTCAATGACTTTCAATGTGGCACCGTCCTAGGATGCCACCTTTCCAACAAGTCAGTTAGTCAAATTTCTGGCCTGCTTGAGCTGCCCCGGTCAACTGTAAGTGCTGTTATTGTGAAGTGGAAAAATCTAGGAGCAACAACGGCTCAGCCACGAAGTGGTAGGCCACACAAGCTCACAGAACGGGAGCCCTGAGTGCTGAAGTGCGTAGCATGTAAATATTGTCTGTCCTCACTTGTAACACTCACTACCGAGTTGCAAACGGCCTCTGGAAGTAAGATCAGCACAAGAACTGTTCGTCGGGAGCTTCATGAAATGGGTTTCCATGGCCGAGCAGCCATACACAAGCCTAAGATCACCATGCGCAATGCATAGCGTTGGCTGGAGTGGTGTAAAACTTGCCACCATTGGACTCTGGAGCAGTGGAAACGCGTTATCTTGAGTAATGAATCACGCTTCACCATCTGTAAGTCCGATTGCCGAATCTGGGTTTGGTGGATGCCAGAAGAACGCTACCTGCCCCAATGCATAGTGCCAACTGTAAAGTTTGGTGGAGGAGGAATAATGGTCTGGGGCTGTTTTTCATGGTTCGAGCTAGGCCCCTTAATTCCAGTGAAGGGAAATCTTAATGCTACAGCAAACAATGAAATTCTAGATGATTCTGTGCTTCCATCTTTGTGGCAACAGTTAGGGAAGGCCCTTTCTCGTTTCAGCATGACAATGCCCCCATGCCCAAAGGGAGGTCCATACAGAAATGGTTTGTCGAGATAGGTGTGGAAGAACTTGACTGGCCTGCACAGAGCCCTGACCTCAACCCCATCAAACACCTTTGGTATGAATTGGAACGCCGATTGCGAATCTGGCCTAATCGCCCAACATCAGTGCCCGACCTCACTAATGCTCTTGTAGCTGAATGGAAGCAAGTCCCCGCAGCAATGTTCAAACATCTAGTGGAAAGCCTTCCCAGAAGAGTGGAGGCTGTTATATCAGCAAAAGGGGGACCAACTCCATATTAATGCCCATGATTTTTGGAATGAGATGTTGGACGAGCAGGTGTACCTCAATTACCTCGTACCCCAGCACATCGACTCTGTACTGGTACCCCGTGTATATAGCCAAGGTATCATTGCTCATTGTGTATTTATTATTACTTTTCTTATTACGTGTTATTACTTTTCTATTATTTCTCTATTTTCTCTTTCGCTGAATTGTTGGGAAGGGCCCGTAAGTAAGCATTTCACTGCTAGTCTACACCTGTTGTTTACGAAGCATGTGATGAATAGAATTTGATTATTTGATTTGAAACTGTGATGTATGACTAAGCTGGTAATTGGAGCTTATCTGCCAGAACAGCTAAAAGTAACTATATCCCCTCTTCCTCCCTCCTTTTTCCTTTCTCTCTCATTCTCCTCTCCGATCCTCTCCTCCCCCCTTCTCTCCTCTGCTTTCCTTCCCTCTCCTCTCTTCTCCTTTGGTCCTCTCCTCTCTACCTTTACTCTGTTTGGCTCTCTTTGCCTTCTTCTCTTCTCTCTTCTCTCTTCTCCTCCCTAACTGTTTACTATGTTTTTTGTGTCACTGTTATGACAGTGATTTGTAACTTCATAACATAGGGTTGTCTCACAGCTCATCCCAACTCTCTGTCCAACAGCAAAAACAGTTAAACATCCCAGTTGAACTCACTCTGACAAATGTATCAAAGCAGCTGTCTTCTGAGAAATACAGTATGCATGTAGACACACACACACACACCCTATTTCTCTCCCTCTCTTTCACACACACATTTGCGTCAGAGCTGTCTATATTGATGTGTCTCAGTGCTTTGGATAAAGAAGTGTGTTTGTTGGTGATTGTTTCTCCGCTGTCTGCTAAAATGTCCTTTGTCACTCACATACACACACACACTCCCTCTCTCTCTCTCTCTCTCTCTCTCTCTCTCTGTCACGCTCAGCCTTTCCCTCCAATCGATTGGTAACAGTCTTGTCTAAGACATACTTTAATGTCCTACTCCTTTTCCTTCCTCTTTCTTCCGCACACGCTATTTAAAACTCCTCTATATCATCCTCTTATCTTCCTCTCCCTCCCTCTCTCTAGCTCTGCTTCCTTCTCCCTCTCTTGTTGCT
This sequence comes from Coregonus lavaretus, assembly GCF_964263955.1. Lineage (NCBI taxonomy): Eukaryota > Metazoa > Chordata > Actinopteri > Salmoniformes > Salmonidae > Coregonus > Coregonus lavaretus. The sequence goes on along the minus strand of NW_028159262.1, from coordinate 71,783 downwards.
TCCATCCCTCTCTCTCTCTTTCCCTACCTCCCTTAATCTCTCTCTCTCTCTCTCTCTCTCTCTCTCTCTCTCTCTCTCTCTCTCTCTCTCTCTCTCTCTCTCTCTCTCTCTCTCTCTCTCTCTCTCTCTCTCTCTCTCTCTCTCTCTCTCTCTCTCCATCAGGTCTCAGATATCTGCATGGTGAATGGATAGTGGATCGAGTACTATCTAGGGATGAGTGGGCATCTTCACATGAGATTGTTACAAATCGAATCAGACTGATAGGATCATTTTATCTCTGTCTATAAGGTCATCGCCTCACTCTAAACAACACAAGCACGCACATGCACGCACTCACATGTACAAACGGAATGGTGGAGTCTTTGGTCTTTGTGTGTGTGTGTGAATGTTATTTATTCTGCAGTGAAGCTGTCTCCTAGAGAAGCTGCAGATTACCTCTCAATGCTTTAAATAATGAGAATTGTGAACTGGCGCATACAGAAATTGGAAAGAAAATAGCTTTTCGTGACAGGACGGAGGATAGCTTCAGTTACAGATACACACACACACACACACACACACTCGCGCACACACACATGCTTCTGTTACAGACAGAAAGACACACACACACGTTCAGAAGATAGCTTCTGTTTGTTCATCTCAATCAACAGAGGAGCAGTGCGCTGAGCTTTCCATATTTGTATTCTGAGTAGCCCCTCCATATCCGAATCACACTCACAAAGACCAACAGACCTGGGTTCAAATACTATTCATGGTATTTCAATTACCTCCATAGACATTTGGTAGTAAGTATTTGGGAGAAAATAAAACGTATGCTATTTATAAGAAATAATTAGAAAATACTCAAATACACAAAATTAAATAGTTAAAAAACAAATAATCAAATGCACACAAGGTTATTATAGTTTCATGATATAATATTGTTTTTTTATTTATTTTTATTTGAAATTCAGTTCAGTTTCAGTTAGTTTTCATACTTGATTTACTCGTTTTTATTTAGTTTAAGTGAGGATTAAAACATTTCAATTCCATTTTTATATTATTTAGCTTCAGTTTTAGTTTTAGTGTTATGGCTAAGAGCCACTTATGTGTTGTAGGGCTATAGATTTTTTTTGGGGGGGGGATTTTACTTCTTGCCACTGGAGGGCAGTAATGCATACGGTGTTGGGCCAGGACCATCTCTGATGGCGTCTGTGAGAGCATGGGGGCGCAATTAAGGCCAGCTCAATTTTGAAATAGTCAATTTTCTTTGCGAGTAAAATTCATTGGCTGATCCCTCCTGATGACCCGGCTGTCACGACTCCAACCGTGTCATTAAGTCATGCCAACTGGGTCATCAGGAGGGATCAGCCAATGAAGTTGGATGTCCCACCCAGTTGACTAAATCTAAAAGGCGAAAGTGCTCAATGGCATTGCCCATGCTAACGCAGGCTTTTGGCCACTAGAGGACTCCATACAACTCTATGGACTCATAGGTTTGGTTAGGTTTAAATTATAAATCAATCCTAATGTGACTTGGATTTAAAGGATAAGTGCCTAGACTGATGCAATACATATGGTGGAAGGAAACTCTTGTCCATGTTTACACCAATCCAACGCTTTTTTTACTTTAGCATTAGATGTTAGAAGAATCAAGTAACTTTACCTTTATCTGACAGAGAGAGAGGAAAAAACAACAAATGAAGTCATGGCCATTTGACGTGTTATGTTTATGTAATATTAAAGATGTATCTCTGACTAACCCCTTCAAATAGGGTTAATAAAAACAGCTACAAACAACAGCAAAAACAAAAGCAATACAACACTTCTTCACAAATCTATCAGTTCACAGCCAGTGTGTGTGTGTGTTTCTGTTCAAGAAGACTACGCATTCCAGAGAGGTGGTTGTTCGGTTTCTCAAGCCTGACGACAGTTGTCAACAGACAGAAAATATTCTCTCCATGAACGCTTGGGATGCAGGGGCAGAAACAGTCATCCTTCCATGCCAGAACTGGAGAGGTGACTCTGTAAACATGCCCCCTTTACCTCTTCCAGGTATTTCCATAGCTCACACGGGGCACTTAATGCCCTGCCAGGTTAACCCTCTGGCAGGACAGTGATCTCAGACACAATCTTCGATGTGAGGAAGCTATATTTCTGAAGCACTGTGGTCGAGAGGCTTGCTGAATTCATCGTGCTGGCATCTTCCTGGGGTCCTGCTGCTCCACGGCTGTACTCTCTGATTTGCTGAAGTACAAAAGACTCTGCTTCCTTTTCAGTGGCTCCATCTCTGTTGAGCGAAGTGCCAGAGACACAATTGGGTCCATCAGGCAAGGTGCTGCAGGGGTTGGATCGAAGTTGGCTGCCAGAGGATTGGTGCCACGGCACCACATCAGACAGTGACTGGCTGTCAGTTTGAAGTTGGTCAGTGTGGATTGCCAATGGCTCCAGAAACTTCACAAACTGCTCTAGCTTGGCCCAGTCACTGGTCAGCAAGTTGGTCGGTGTGGATTTTCTAAAGGCTCCAGCAACTTCACAAGCTCTTCTAGCTTGGCCCAGTCACGCTCCGTGCTCACCCTCATATTTCTTCCCTGTTAGCTAGTGATAGCTAGTGATAGTGATGCACAAGCTAGGCCTATTTTAAACATCAGCATCTACTGGCAGCATTTACCCACAAGATTCAGAAGCTCAAAAACCCCATTAGAAAAATAACAACTTGAAAACCACATTAGATTTTTGCCCAAAGTTTAGAAGAAAAAAACAAAAACAAAAACAAATTAATTATGTTTTATATTTAATTTTAATTAGTTTCGCAGTCAAAGATAATGTTTTCAGTTATTGTTCACTAGTTTACTCCAATTATGGGAGGGGTGGTGGGGTTGGAAAGTAATAAAGGAAAATATATATTTTTTAAAGGATATGTATATATATGTATCGTGGCAGATCAGGGGGTTGGGTCAAGACGTTTACACAGATCAGACACGGACAGAGTATGAGTAGCTTGGTTTCATGGGTGTTTATTAATAAAATAATCAAAAGAAAAGGTTAGGTCTCCCCCATGAGATTCTCTCCAGGATACCATCTCCAACTACACGGAAGTGACCTTACTTCCCCCAGTCCTCTCTCATGTGCTGCCCTTCTGGCAGCTTTATGGGCCATGCACAGCTGGTGAGCAATCCGCCCTTAATCACTCACCAGCTCCCAATCAGCCCCAATTAGTCCTGTCCGGGGAGCCCGTCGACACCTGGCACGTCCAGCAGATGGAGCCACCGCCTCGTGATGTATACTCCATCTGTTACCAGGCCTCGACGAGTCTCCACCTGACCTTCTGTACCTGGTCAGCTTTCGGCTGATGTACATGATGGGGTGCTCCTCCCCTTCGTGTATCTGGACCACCATCTGCACCTGGAAATCGGGCGTTACGAGAATCGGATGGGAGAACAGCACTTCCTTCAGACGGCTGAACGCCGCTTCTGTCTCGTCCGTCCATTTCACTGTTTTCGGGAGGCGGACCCTGATTAGATCGGTAAGGGGGAAAGCTATAGCCGCAAAGTTGGGAGTAAACCGGCTATAGTATCCTGCCAGTCCCAGGAAGGACTTGACCTGTGTCTTGGTGCGTGGAACAGGCCAGTCACGTTCCGCGTGAACCTTCCTCTCCTGGGGCTTGACGTTCCCCTGTCCGATCAAATACCCCAGGTACTGCACGTCGTTGAACCCTAGCTTGCATTTCTTGGGGTTTGCGGTCAACTCGGCTTGTCTGAGCGCGTCCAGCACCGCCTGGAGGTGCGTCAGGTGCTCCTCACAACTTTGGCTGTGGATGATGATATCATCCAGATAGGCTGCTGCGTACTGCTGGTGGGGTCGAAGCACTCTGTTCATCAATCGCTGGAATGTGGGCGGGGCTCCGTGGAGACCGAACGGGAGCACCCGGTACTGGTACAGACTGTCTGGTGTCGAGAACGCCGTCTTCTCCCGGGAGGAGGCTGCCAATGGTACCTGCTAATATCCTTTGGTCAGGTAAAGGGTGCTGATGTACCGGGCCTTTCCCAATCGGTCGATTAGCTCATCCACCCTCGGCATGGGGTAGGTGTCGAATACGCTTATGTCATTCACACCCCGGAAATCATTACAGAAGCGGAGGCTACCGTCCGGTTTGGGCACCAACACGATGGGGCTGCACCATGCACTGTGGGACTCTTCAATGACCCCCATCCTCAGCATAGCCTCCACTTCTTGTTTCACAGCCTTCCGTCGGGCCTCCGGAATTTGATACGGCCTCTTTCTTACCGTTTCTCGGGTACAGATTTCTTACATCCGGGTACGGATGTGGTGTTCAATGAGGGTCGTGCGGCCCGGCTTCTCAGAGAACACCGCTGTGTTCCGATCGACAAGCTCCCGGAGCTCTTACTTCTGGGCCGGGTCGAGGTCCTCACTGCTCGAGTCCACCACTGGTACCGTTGGCGTCCTGGGTCCCGACCATAACACGGCCAAGGCTGTCCTCTTGCGCCACTTCTTCAACAGGTTTACGTGGTAAATCTGTTGAGGTTTCCGTCTCCCCGGTTGCCATACGCGGTAGTTGACAGGTTCCAGTTTCTCGACCACCTCGTATGGTCCGTGCCATGTGGCCAGGAATTTACTTTCGGCTGTGGGGATCAACACCAACACCCTGTCTCCCACCTGGAATTCTCAGGGTTGGGCTCCACAATTGTAGACCTGGGCTTGGTGCGCGTTGGGCCTTCTCCATACTTTCCCTCACGACTGGCCATATGGCTGTCATCCGTGTGGCAATGGAGGATTGGGGTACTTCTCGGATTGAGAACATTAGGTGGGGTAGCTGCTGGTCCGAGTTCTTCCTGTCCTGCTCGATGACCTTCCGCAGCATCTGTTTGCGTGTTTTGTTAAAGCGCTCAACAAGCCCATCCGTCTGCGGGTGAAAACGGAGGTCCGGATCTGCTTGATCTGCATGAGGGCACACAACTCTTTCATGAGACTTGGTCTGTTAGGATCTCGTTCGGGATGCCCACCTGGCTAAAGAGGTGGAACAGCTCCCGGACGATTCCCTTGGATACCGTCGCCCGTAGGGGAATGGCCTCGGGATACCGGGTGGCATAGTCTACTATTACCAATATGTACCTGTGTCCTCATGCAGTCTTTACCAGGGGTCCCACTATGTCCATGCCGATGCGTTCAAAGGGCACCCCGATGATCGGCAGGGGGACTAGAGGGTTTCGGAAGTGTGCTTTCGGGGCAGTGAGTTGACACTCCGGGCAGCTGCGACAGTAGTCTTCCACGGCCCTCCTCATCCCGGGCCAGTGGAACCGGGCGGCGACCCGTTCCCGGGTCTTCTCCATTCCCAGGTGCGCCCCAACAGGTGGGTGTGGGCCAGCTGAAGAACGATTCCTACGTACTGTCGGGGCAGCAACAATACCTCTCGAAGTTCCCCTTGTTGGTGCAACACCTGATACAAAAGGTTATTCTTAATTTGGAAATGTGGGTATCGCCAGTCACTCACCCCCGGAACTAGCTGTCCATCCACTGCTATCACTTGGGCTGCGGCAGCTTTCAAATTTGGATCCTCCCACTGGGCCGTCCCGAATTGTCCCCTCAGTTGGCCCCCAAAGGGGGTCTCGACTGGCCCCTCGAAATCGAGAAGGGGAAGGCTGTTGTTCCCCAGGGGGTTCGGGTTCCGGCTCCCCCTCCGACTCCGGACCCGTGGAGTCAGGTTGGTTAACCGGTGGCGTCTTGGCCGCACAGGCGAGGGGTTGTCCCCGCTCTCTTCTTCCGCCGGCTATATCTTTTTTTTCAACTCGTGCCCCCCTAGGGCTGCGAACAGCGGAAAATCCCGTCCCACTAGGATAGGTACCGGCAGCTCTGGTACTGCAGCTACCATCATCTGGCAGCTCCCTTGTGGTGTCACGATGTTGGTCCATACGGCGGGATACCGCTTTGTGTCACCGTGAACACAGGAAATGGACATCTCCCTACCCCGTCCAGTCTCCTGGTTCAGCAGGCTCGTGGTTATGAGTGTATCCATGCTTCCGGAGTCTAATAGCGCTTCCGTGTCGTGTCCGTCAACCTTCACCGGGACCATGGGTGCAGTTGATTCATGGTGCACCCAACAGGAGGTGACATAGTTCACGGTGTGACCCACCTGGTCTCCGGTGCTAGCTGATGGCATCGACTCCTCTCGAGCAGGGCAATTCCTGGCAATGTGCCCCCGGGCGCCACACTCAAAACACCTCCGTTGGTCTCCATCTACCTGGGGTCGGCGGTGGCGGGTCTCTCTATGGGTTTGCGGTCCCTTGGCCCTGCCAACTGTCGGTTCGGGGGACACCGCGGTGGGGTTGTCCTTCCGTCCCCTCGCACAGGTCGCCGACTTGTCCCGGCTCCCCCTCATTAGGGCCTGAGTGTTCTGATGTGTCTCCACTGCTTCCAGGAGGCCCTCCAAGGTCTGGGGCGTGCATAGGCTCGCTGCCGTCTTCATGTCATGGGGTAGCGCCCGTACGAAGCGATCCAGGACCACTTTGTCGAGAAGGGAGAGGGTGGATACGTTGGTTAGGAGCCATGCTCTGGTGACGCACAGAAGGTCGCTCATCTGGGCTCGGGGGTATGCGTCGGGTACAAACCTCCAGTTGTGGAACCGTTGAGCCCGATGGGCCAGGCTGTACCCGGAGTGGCTGAGTATCTCCCGTTTGAGTCTGTCGTAGTTAGCCGCCTGTTCGTCGTTCAGGTCCCAATACGCCTTTTGGGCATTCCCAGAGAGGAACGGGGCCAGCAGACATCCCCACTTCGGCCTTGGCCATTCTTCCCGTTGCGCTGTCCGTTCAAACGTACAGAGGTATGTTTCAATGTCATCGTCTTTCGTTACCTTGGTTAAAAACTGGTTGGAATGGGATTCAGGAGACGCTCCTCCTTGCAGCTTCCTGACTTCCTCCACAAGGCGGACGTTTTGTAGTCGCTGTTCCTCCAGCGTTCGTTCCTGAACCGCCTGTTGTGCTTGTTGGGCCCGGACGAACTGAGCTATCAACTCGTCCATGCTGATGCTGTGTAAATGTCAACCCTGACCCGACCACGTTATCAAGATGCCCGTATTCTCCACCACTTGTGGCAGATCAGGGGGTTGGGTCAAGACGTTTACACAGATCAGACACGGACAGAGTATGAGTAGCTCGGTTTCAAGGGTGTTTATTAATAAAGTAATCAAAAGCTTTATGGGCCTTGCACAGCTGGTGAGCAATCCGCCTTTAATCAAACAAATCAAATCAAACTTTAATGGCCACATGCGCCGAATACAACAGGTGCAGACATTACAGTGAAATGCTTACTTACAGCCCTTAACCAACAGTGCATTTATTTTTTATAAAAAAGTAGAATAAAACAACAACAAAAAGTGTTGAGAAAAAAAGAGCAGAAGTAAAATAAAATAACAGTAGGGAGGCTATATATACAGGGGGGTACTGGTGCAGAGTCAATGTGCAGGGGCACCGGCTAGTTGAGGTAGTTGAAGTAATATGTACATGTGGGTAGAGTTAAAGTGACTATGCATAAATAATTAACAGAGTAGCAGCAGCGTAAAAAGATGGGGTGGGGGGGCAGTGCAAATAGTCCGGGTAGCCATGATTAGCTATTCAGGAGTCTTATGGCTTGGGGGTAGAAGCTGTTGAGAAGTCTTTTGGACCTAGACTTGGCACTCCGGTACCGCTTGCCGTGCGGTAGCAGAGAGAACAGTCTATGACTAGGGTGTCTGGAGTCTTTGACAATTTTGAGGGCCTTCCTCTGACACCGCCTGGTATAGAGGTCCTGGATGGCAGGAAGCTTGGCCCCAGTGATGTACTGGGCCGTACGCATTACCCTCTGTAGTGCCTTGCGGTTGGAGGCCAAGCAGTTGCCATACCAGGCGGTGATGCAACCAGTCAGGATGCTCTCGATGGTGCAGCTGTATAATTTTTTGAGGATCTGAGGACCCATGCCAAATCTTTTCAGTCTCCTGAGGGGGAATAGGCTTTGTCGTGCCCTCTTCACGACTGTCTTGGTGTGTTTGGACCATGATAGTTCGTTGGTGATGTGGACACCAAGGAACTTGAAGCTCTCAACCTGTTCCACTACAGCCCCGTCGATGAGATTGGGGGTGTGCTCAGTCCTCTTTTTTTTCCTGTAGTCCACAATCATCTCCTTTGTCTTGGTCACGTTGAGGGAGAGGTTGTTATCCTGGCACCACACGGCCAGGTCTCTGACCTCCTCCCTATAGGCTGTCTCATCGTTGTCGGTGATCAGGCCTACCACTGTTGTGTCGTCGGCAAACTTAATGATGGTGTTGGAGTCGTGCCTGGCCATGCAGTCATGGGTGAACAGGGAGTACAGGAGGGGACTGAGCACGCACCCCTGAGGGGCCCCCGTGTTGAGGATCAGTGTGGCAGATGTGTTGTTACCTACCCTTACCACCTGGGGGGCGGCCCGTCACTCACCAGCTCCCAATCAGCCCCAATTAGTCCTGTCCGGGGAGGCCGTCGAGACCTGGCACGTCCAGCAGATGGAGCCACCGCCTTGTGATGTATACTCCATCTGATACCAGGCCTCAACAAATCTCCCCCTGGTGGCTGACCTGCTGTACTCCACAGTATGTATATGTATTTATATGTATGTATTTATGTATGTATGCATGTATGTATGTATGTATGTATGTATGAATGTATGTGTATATGTATGTATTTATATATGTATGTATGTGTATGTATACACACTACCATTCAAAAGTTTGGGGTCACATAGGAATGTCCTTGTTTTCGAAAGAAAAGCAAATGTTTTGCCCATTAAAATAACATTGTTAATGTTGTAAATGGCTATTGTAGCTGGAAACGGCTGATTTTTTATGGAATATCTACATAGGCGTACAGAGGCCCATTATCAGCAACCATCAGTCCTGTGTTCCAATGGCACATTGTGTTTGTTAATCCAAGTTTATCATTTTAAAAGGCTAATGGATCATTAGAAAACCCTTTTGCAATTATGTTAGCAAAGCTGAAAACTGTTGTGCTGATTTAAAGAAGCAATAAAACTGACCTTCTTGAGACTAGTTGAGTATCTGGAGCATCAGCAATTGTGGGTTCGATTACAGGCTCAAAATGGCCAGAAACAAAGAACTTTTTTCTGAAACTCGTCAGTCTATTCGTGTTCTGAGAAATGAAGGCTATTCCATGCGAGAAATTGCCAAGAAACTGAAGATCGCTGTGTACTACTCCCTTCAAAGAACAGCACAAACTGGCTCTAACCAGAATAGAAATAGGAGTGGGAGGCCCCAGTGCACAACTGAGCAAGAGGACAAATACATTAGAGTGTCTAGTTTGAGAAACAGACGCCCCACAGGTCCTCAACTGGCAGCTTCATTAAATAGTACCCGCAAAACACCAGTCTCAACATCAACAGTGAAGAGGCGACTCCGGGATGCTGACCTTCTAGGCAGAGTTGCAAAGAAAAAGCCATATCTCAGACTGACCAATAAAAATAAAAGATTAAGATGGGCAAAACAACACAGACACTGGACAGAGGAAGATTGGAAATAAAGTGTTATGGACAGACAAATCGAAGTTTGAGGTATTCGGATCACAAAGAAGAACATTTGTGAGACGCAGATCAAATGAAAAAATGCTGGAGGAGTGATTGCCATCTGTCAAGTATGGTTGAGGCAATGTGATGGTCTGGGGGTGGTAAAGTGGTGGTAAAGTGGGAGTTTTGTACAGGGTAAAAGGGATCTTGAAGAAGGAAGGCTATCACTCCATTTTGCAACGCCATGCCATACCCTGTGGACGCCGCTTAATTGGAGCCAATTTCCTCCTACAAAAGGACAATGACCCAAAGCACAGCTCCAAACTATGCAATAACTATTTAAGGAAGAAGCAGTCAGCTGGTATACTGTCTATGATGGAGTGGCCAGCAGAGTCACCGGATCTCAACCCTATTGAGCTGTTGTGGGAGCAGATGGCCGCATGGGACGTAAGAAGTGCCAATCAAGCCAATCCAACTTGTGGGAGGTGCTTCAGGAAGCATGGCGTGAAATCTCTTCAGATTACCTCAACAAATTGACAACTCAAATGCCAAAGGTCTGCAAGGCTGTAATTGCTGCACATTTTTTACATTTTTAGTCATTCAGCAGACGCTCTTATCCAGAGCAACTTACAGTTAGTGAGTACATATATTTATTTATTTTTTTCATACTGGGCCCCCGTGGGAATCGAACCCACAACCCTGGCGTTGCAAACGCCATGCTCTACCAACTGAGCTACATCCCTGCCGGCCATTCCCTCCCCTACCCTGGGCCAACTGTGCACCGCCCCATGGGTCTCCTGGTCACGGCCAGCTATGACAGAGCCTGGATTCTAACCAGGATCTCTAGTGGCACAGCTAGCATTGCGATGCAGTGCCTTAGACCACTGCGCCACTCAGGAGAACAAATGAAGGATTCTTTGACTAAAACAAAGTTTTAAGGACACAATTATTATGTTTTCATGGAAAATAAGGACATTTCTAAGTGACCCCAAACTTTTGAAAGGTAGTGTATATATACAGTGGGGAGAACAAGTATTTTATACAATGCCAATTTTGCAGGTTTTCCTACTTACAAAGCATGTAGAGGTCTGTCATTTTGATCATAGGTACACTTCAACTGTGAGAGACTGAATCTAAAACAAAAATCCAGAAAATCACATTGTATGATTTTTAAGTAATTAATTTGCATTTTATTGCATGACATAAGTATTTGATACATCAGAAAAGCAGAACTTAATATTTGGTATGGAAACCTTTGTTTGCAGAGATCATACGTTTCCTGTAGGTCTTGACCAGGTTTGCACACACTGCAGCAGGGATTTTGGCCCACTCCTCCATACAGACCTTTTCCAGATCCTTCAGGTTTCTGGGCTGTCGCTGGGAAATACGGACTTTCAGCTCCCTCCAAATATGTTCTATTGGGTTCAGGTCTGGAGACTGGCTAGGCCACTCCAGGACCTTGAGATGCTTCTTACGGAGCCACTCCTTAGTTGCCCTGGCTGTGTGTTTCAGGTCGTTGTCATGCTGGAAGACCCAGCCACGACCCATTTTCAATACCCTGGCTGAGGAAAGGAGGTTCTCACCCAAGATTTGACGGTACATGGCCCCGTCCATCGTCCCTTTGATGCAGTGAAGTTGTCCTGTCCCGTTAGCAGAAAAACACCCCCAAAGCAAAATGTTTCCACCTCCATGTTTGATGGTGGGGATGGTGTTCTTGGGGTCATAGGCAGCATTCCTCCTCCTCCAAACACGGCGAGTTGAGTTGAGGCCAAAGAGCTCGATTTTGATCTCATCTGACCACAACACTTTCACCCAGTTCTCCTCTGAATCATTCAGATGTTCATTGGCAAACTTCAGACGGCCCGGTATACAGTGGGGGAAAAAAGTATTTAGTCAGCCACCAATTGTGCAAGTTCTCCCACTTAAAAAGATGAGAGAGGCCTGTAATTTTCATCACATCAACTATGACAGACAAATTGAGAAAAGAAAATCCAGAAAATCACATTGTAGGATTTTTAATGAATTTATTTGCAAATTATGGTGGAAAATAAGTATTTGGTCACCTACAAACAAGCAAGATTTCTGGCTCTCACAGACCTGTAACTTCTTCTTTAAGAGGCTCCTCTGTCCTCCACTCGTTACCTGTATTAATGGCACCTGTTTGAACTTGTTATCAGTATAAAAGACACCTGTCCACAACCTCAAACAGTCACACTCCAAACTCCACTATGGCCAAGACCAAAGAGCTGTCAAAGGACACCAGAAACAAAAGTGTAGACCTGCACCAGGCTGGGAAGACTGAATCTGCAATAGGTAAGCAGCTTGGTTTGAAGAAATCAACTGTGGGAGCAATTATTAGGAAATGTAAGACATACAAGACCACTGATAATCTCCCTCGATCTGGGGCTCCACGCAAGATCTCACCCCGTGGGGTCAAAATGATCACAAGAACGGTGAGCAAAAATCCCAGAACCACACGGGGGGACCTAGTGAATGACCTGCAGAGAGCTGGGACCAAAGTAACAAAGCCTACCATCAGTAACACACTACGCCGCCAGGGACTCAAATCCTGCAGTGCTAGACGTGTCCCCCTGCTTAAGCCAGTACATGTCCAGGCCCGTCTGAAGTTTGCTAGAGTGCATCCAGAAGAGGATTGGGAGAATGTCATATGGTCATATGAAACCAAAATATAACTTTTTGGTAAAAACTCAACTCGTTATGTTTGGTGGACAAAGAATGCTGAGTTGCATCCAAAGAACACCATACCTACTGTGAAGCATGGGAGTGAAAACATCATACTTTGGGGCTGTTTTTCTGCAAAGGGACCAGGACGACTGATCCGTGTAAAGGAAAGAATGAATGGGGCCATGTATCGTGATATTTTGAGTGAAAACCTCCTTCCATCAGCAAGGGCATTGAAAATGAAACGTGGCTGGGTCTTTCAGCATGACAATGATCCCAAACACACCGCCCGGGCAACGAAGGAGTGGCTTCATAAGAAGCATTTCAAGGTCCTGGAGTCTCCAGATCTCAACCCCATAGAAAATCTTTGGAGGGAGTTGAAAGTCCGTGTTGCCCAGCGACAGCCCCAAAACATCACTACTCTAGAGGAGATCAGCATGGAGGAATGGGCCAAAATACCAGCAACAGTGTGTGAAAACCTTGTGAAGACTTACAGAAAACGTTTGACCTGTGTCATTGCCAACAAAGGGTATATAACAAAGTATTGAGAAACTTTTGTTATTGACCAAATACTTATTTTCCACCATAATTTGCAAATAAATTCATTAAAAATCCTACAATGTGATTTTCTGGATTTGTTTTCCTCATTTTGTCTGTCATAGTTGACGTGTACCTATGATGAAAATTACAGGCCTCTCTCATCTTTTTAAGTGGGAGAACTTGCACAATTGGTGGCTGACTAAATACTTTTTTTCCCCACTGTATGTGCTTTCTTGAGCAGGGGGACCTTGCGGGCGCTGCAGGATTTCAGTCCTTCACGGCGTAGTGTGTTACCAATTGTTTTCTTGGTGACTATGGTCCCAGCTGCCTTGAGATAATTGACAAGATCCTCCCGTGTAGTTCTGGGCTGATTCCTCACCGTTCCCATGATCATTGCAACTCCACGAGGTGAGATCTTTCATGGAGCCCCAGGCCGAGGGAGATTGACAGTTATTTTGTGTTTCTTCCATTTGCGAATAATCGCACCAACTGTTGTCACCTTCTCACCAAGCTGCTTGGGGATGGTCTTGTAGCCCATTCCAGCCTTGTGTAGGTCTACAATCTTGTCCCTGACATCCTTAGAGAGCTCTTTGGTCTTTGCCATGGTGGAGAGTTTGGAATCTGATTGACAGGTGTCTTTTATACAGGTAACAAGCTGAGATTAGGAGAACTCCCTTTAAGAGTGTGCTCCTAATCTCAGCTCGTTACTTTTATAAAAGCCCCTGGGAGCCAGAAATCTTTCTGACTGAGAGGGGGTCAAATACTTATTTCCCTCATTAAAATGAAAATCAACTTATAACATCTTTGACATGCGTTTTTCTGAATTTTGTTGTTGTTATTCTGTCTCTCACTGTGCAAATAAACCTACCATTAAAATTCTAGACTGATCATTTCTTTGTCAGTGGGCAAATGTACAAGGTCAGCAGGGGATCAAATACTTTTTTCCCTCACTGTAGCTTTTTGGTCTAAACTCCACTCGCTGTGTTTGGAGGAAGAAGAAGGATGAGTACAACCCCAAGAACACCATCCCAACCGTGAAGCATGGAGGTGGAAACATCATTCTTTGGGGATGCTTTTCTGCAAAGGGGACATGATGACTGCACCGTATTGAGGGGAGGATGGATGGGGCCATGTATCGTGAGATCTTGGCCAACAACCTCCTTCCCTCAGTAAGAGCATTGAAGATGGGTCGTGGCTGGGTCTTCCCCCACTGTATATGGGGGATTGGAAGTGATGCAGACAATTACATGAATGGAAGTTACAATCTATCTGCAATATTAAAGCTGATCTACCCCCTAAAAAATTTATCATAATAATAATATTAATAATAATAACATTAATATTTTCAGTATAGTTTAGTTTTTCAAATGTTTTAGTTTACTAAATTATTTTTCCAATTTTAGTTTTTATTTTAGTTTCAGTTTTCGTTTACTTTAATAACCTTGATTTGAACCCAGGTCTGCACACCAACCCTGTTACCTATTTAGACATAGACTATACACACACATATCCAGTGGTAGGCTACCTGAGATGATGGAGGCGTGTCTAAACTCTTCTGAGAATTCGTGGAGCTCGTAGGGCGACATCTCATAGAAGTCCTCCCCTGGAATAAAAAAAAAACATAGAGAGATTGAGTTTGTGTGTAATGTGTGTGTGTGTGTTAGAGAAAGCGAAAGAGAGAGAGAAAGAAAGAAAGAACGAAAGAACGAAAGAAAGAAAGAAAGAAAGAAAGAAAGAAAGAAAGAAAGAAAGAAAGAAAGAAAGAAAGAAAGAAAGAAAGAAAGAAAGAAAGAAAGAAAGAAAGAAAGAAAGAATGTGATGAGTGTGATAGAAGGAGTCAGGTGCAGGAGGGTAATCACCGAATGCAGAGTTTATTCTGTCGTACACAAAAAGTGCTGGATAGCGACAAACGAAACAGGCACACGGGAACATCTACCCTGGCAATACAAGGTAATGGTAGCTCCAACAATAACAGGCACAGAGGAAATATCTACCCCGGCAATAACAAGGTACGAATAGCTCCACTGAGCTACACTACTCTCACAAATAAACAATCACCCACAAAGACAAGGGGGGCAGAGGGAACACTTATACACAGACTAATGAGGGGATAAGAACCAGGTGTGTGTGATTGACAAGACAAGACAAATGGAATGATGAATAATGGAGCGGCAGTGGCAAGTAAGTCGATGATGACTAATGCCGAAGCCTGCCCAAACAGGCTGACCAAGACCCCCAGACGTTCCATGAACACCTTCCAAACTTTGGACGTGAGCTGGGGACCTCGGTCGGACACTATATCCTCTGGCACCCCATAGTGCCGGAAGACGTGAGTAAACAGGGCTTCCGCAGTCTGCAGGGCCGTGGGGAGACCGGGCAGAGGAAGGAAGCGGCAGGACTTGGAAAAGAGGTCCAAAATGACCAGGATGGTGGTGTTACCTTGGGAGAGGGGAAGATCAGTCAAGAAATCAACACTAAGGTGAGACCATGGTCGTTGTGGAACTGGTAAAGGTTGTAACTTACCCGCTGGTAGGTGCCTAGGTGCCTTACTCTGGGCGCACACTGAGCAGGAGGAGACGTACACCATTACGTCCTTAGCCAAGGTAGGGCACCAGTACTTTCCGATCAGGCAGCGCACTGTACGACCGATACCTGGGTGACCAGAGGAGGGTGACGTGTGTGCCCAGAAGATCAGATGATCACGGATAAGAGCAGGCACGTACCGCAGCCCAGCTGGACACTGAGGTGGAGATGGATCTGTGCGTAATGCCTGCTCTATATCCGCGTCTATCGCCCATACTACTGGCACCACAATGCAGGAGGCCAGGAGTGTTGTCTCTGGGCCTCTCTGCTGTGTCATACAGCCGAGACAGTGCATCTGCCTTCACGTTCTTCGTACTCGGAATGTATGACAGTGTAAAATCAAACCGGGTGAAGAATAGGGCACACCTGGACTGGCGAGGATTCAGCCTCCTCGCTGCCCGCATGTACTCCAGGTTACGGTGGTCTGTCCAGACGAGGAAAGGGTGTTTTGCCCCTTCAAGCCAATGCCTCAACACAAAGGCACAGGGGCGGAGCTTGGGTGGCGTGCCCGAGCGTTGGGATAGGAAAGCGCCTATCCCTACCTCGGACGCATCCACCTCCACTACGAACGGTAGTGATGGATCGGGGTGGGCCAGTACCGGGGCTGAGGTGAACAGACCCCATGTCAGCCTCAGCAGACCAGCGGAGCCGGGACGGCCCACCCTTCAACAGGGATGTAATGGGAGCTGCGACCTTGACAAAGCCCTGGATAAACCTCCGATATTAGTTGGCAAAGCCAAGGAAGCGCTGCACCTCCTTAACCGTGGTTGGAGTCGGCCAATTACGCACCGCTGAGGTGGTAATGCAGTATCCGAGGAAGGAGACGGACTGCTGGAAAAACATACACTTCTCTGCCTTGGCATAAAGGTCATTCTCCAAAAGTCGGGCCAGCACTTTGCGAACCAGGGGCACATGCTTGGCGCACGTAGCGGAATACACCAGTATGTCATCGATGTAGACCACCACACCGCGACCAAGCATTTCCCGAAACACCTCGTTCACAAGTGACTTCCTTTACAAACCCGGACCCTAATGGTCGACTATCAAGTGCTCTGATGGGGAGTGGAATGGATAGGGGAACCAATTAACCGTAGGGCATCACCAGGTATTCATAATGCCCTGTGGTTGTGCTGAATACTGTCTTCCACTCACCCCCCTCCCGAACACGCACCAGGTTGTATGCACTCCTGAGATCTAGTTTACTGAAGAAGCATGGCCCATGCATTGACTCAATCACTGAAGGAATGAGGGGGAGAGGATTACTAAATCTTATCGTTTCCTTGTTCAGTGATCGATAATCAATGCACGGGCGCAGACCGCCATCTTTCTTCTTCATAAAGAAGAAACTCGAGGAGGCGGGTGAAGTGGAGGGACGTATATACCCCATGCCCAGGGACTCGTGACGTATGTTTCCATAGCCCCCGTTTCAGCCTGTGACAGGGGGTACACATGACTCCTGAGAGGTACACATGACTCCTGAGAGGTACAGCGTCTACCCAAAGGTTTATCGCACAATCCCCCGCCCGATGAGGTGGTAATTTAGTCGCTCGCGTCTTTGAAAACGCATGCGCAAAGTTGAGGTATTCGGGGGGAATGCGCACAGTGGAGGTACCGTCTGGACTTTCCACCGTGGTTGCACCAACGGAAACACCTAGACACCTACCCTGACACTCTCGCGACCACCCCGTGAGAACCCTCTGCGGCCATGAGAAGGTGGGGTTGTGGAGTGCTAGCCAAGGGATACCTAATACCACAGGGAAAGCAGGAGACTCAATAATCGAAAGTAACCTGAGTCTCCTGGGTGATCATGGTGACTGGTACAGTGACTTCCTTTACAAACCCGGACCCTATTGGTCGACTATCAAGTGCTCTGATGGGGAGTGGAATGAATAGGGGAACCAATTAAATGTCTTGACGGCGTGAGAATGCCCTGTCCATAAAGTTCCCAGCTGCGCCTGAATCGACTAGAGCCTTACACTGGGGAACTACCATGTGATTGGGAAAATGGATAGGTAGGGTACAATGCGCAGCAGAGAGCTCTGAACAAGTGTGGGTGTTCGATACCTGGGGTGATGCGAGAGTGCCCTGCCTGCCACCTCCAGGCCCAAAAGAGTGTTGACTACGACGTGTGGTGTACTGTCCCTTCGTGCCACCAGAGTGGCACTGACGCTGTCGTCCCCCGCTCTCTCGGACGGCGGCTCCACCCAGCTCCATCAGCTCGGGATCCGAGCCCCGTTGAACGCCCGTGGTTGGGATATCTGGATCCCTCCGGGTGCTGGGGTGTAGGTGGCTGGATTAGGTTGGCCAGCTGGTCTCGACAGATCGGGTCCTCTCCTCTCCAGGCATTGGACCACCTGAAGAACCTGATCCATCACTTCCCCCAAGCTGGCCAGCATCGTGGAATGCTCCTGGACCCGTGCCACGACTCCAGGCATGCGCTCGTCTCCCGCTGACTCCATAGCAGGTGGGTGATTCTGTGATGAGTGTGATAGAAGGAGTCAGGTGCAGGAGGGTAATCACCGAATGCAGAGTTTATTCCGTCGTAAACAAATAGCGCTGGATAGCAACAAATGAAACAGGCACAGGGGAAAATCTACCCTGGCAATACAAGGTAACGGTAGCTCCAACAATAACAGGCACAGGGGAAATATATGCCCCGGCAATAACAAGGTACGAGTAGCTCCACAGAGCTACACTACTCTCAGAAATAAACAATCACCCACAAGGACAAGTGGGGCAGAGGGAACACTTTACACGGACTAATGAGGGGATAAGAACCAGGTGTGTGTGATTGACAAGACAAGACAAATGGAATTATGAATAATGGAGCAGCAGTGGCTAGTAAGCCGATGACGACGAACGCCGAAGCCTGCCCGCACAAGGAGGGGAGGCAGCCTCGGCGGAAGTCGTGACAAAGAAAGAAAGAAAGATGTAAAGAGGTATCAAGGCCTGTTTAGCATTGGGATTGAACCAAAGACAGCAGCCATCAAACAGTTAGAATATAACATTTAAAAAAGCTAAGACATAAACCATTTATTTTTCAATTCCAGCAACAATGTAGCCTAACTTTTAACAGTTGACTACACATTATCAAGCATTCACAGTAGACCTGACAAAACACATTCTATTCTGCTGGTGACTCGCCAATGATGTGTGTGTGTATGTGTGTGTGTTTGTGTGTGTGTGTGTGTGTGTGTGTGTGTGTGTGTGTGTGTGTGTGTGTGTGTGTGTGTGTGTATAGAGGTGTATGGTACCTTAGGGGTTTAGTGAAGCGGGTGACAAGGCTCCATGTTTATGTATGAGGCTCTGAAACAAGGTTTCTGTCTGTAAGACTGATTCACCTGCAGCCATACATATTGTTACTGACTCAACCTCTCCTCTCCTCTCCTCTCCTCTCCTCTCCTCTCCTCTCCTCTCCTCTCCTCTCCTCTCCTCTCCTCTCCTCTCCTCTCCTCTCCTCTCCTCTCCTCTCCTCTCCTCTCCTCTCCTCTCCTCTCCTCTCCTCTCCTCTCCATTCCAGAACACATGCACTAACACACACACACACACACACACTCCTGACAAGTCTTCATTGCAGGGGCGTTCAGATTACAGGTGGGTAATTTATGTAAAGTCGCTGTTTCGCTTCCAACAGATCACCTCTTATTACATGTGTGTTTCTCTCTCTCTCTCTCTCCCTCTCTCTCTCTCTCTCTCTCTATCTCTCTCTCTCTCTCTCTCCCCATGTGCTCAGGAGAGAGCTGCTGTTACTAGCTGACCACCTGCCTGGGTAACAGAACCCTCAGTCAGAACGCCAGTCACAATGTCTGGAGATGAGTAAGATAAACATCAATGCTCACAACACTAATTTGGGTGTTAACGGTAACAATATAAGCATGGACATAACAGTTGTTATGTGGTTCACCTCCACTACATCCCTGGGTCTACACAGCTAGTATTTACTGGCTCTGGCACTTTACATTCCTGGTCATACACACTGGTGTATAGGCGTCCATGTTATTCAACTTTCGTTCTGGTCTATATTAGCTCAGTGTTAGTTCAAATTCTAGTTCAAATTAGCGCAATGTAACTTCAAGGTTAAAATACTTGAAATTACAGTGGCTCAGTTTGCTAGAGGAAGAGTGTGTGTGTGCGTTTGTGTGTATGTGTGTGTGTATGCGTGTATGTGCATGCGTGCGTATAGTGTGTGTGCGTAGAGTGAGTGCTGGTTTATAGGCGTGATTGCATGCGTGTTGTGGAGTAAGCTGAATTTGAGGCGTGAGGAACTGCTGTAGCTGCACTCATCTCTCTAGGCCTCCTCTCATCTTTCACTCCTCCCTCTCATCCCCTTTTTAATTATTACTGACAATACAGAACACATACTCACCCACTCTTAATATACTTCCTCTCTCTCCCTTTCTCCTATCTCTTTCTTGTTGATCTGTTTTCCTCTCTCTCTCTCTATCTCTCTCTCTCTCACTCAGTCAAACTCTCTCTCTTTCTTAATTCAATTCAAGGTGCATTATTGGCATGAAATACATTCAGCAAACGTTGTCTCCATCTCCATCCCCCTCTCCCTTTTTCCTCTCTCCCTTCCTTTCTCTAGCTCCCTCTCGCTGTAGTGATGTGTTAGTCTGAGTGTATCTGAGTCTGCTGCTTTGTGAGCTAAAATAAAGAGCAGCATGTAGTTAAACAAACATGGATCAGAGCAATTAATACAGCTATTACTGTCAAGGAGAGAGGGAGGGAGAGAAAAGAAAGAGAGAGAGAGAGAAAGAGAGAGAGAGAGAGATAGAGAGAGAGAGAGAGAGAGAGAGAGAGAGAGAGAGAGAGAGAGAGGAAAGATAAAGTGAGAGAGAGAGGAAAGATAAAGTGAGAGAGAGAGAGGAAAGATAAAGTGAGAGAGAGAGAGAGCGCAAGGGAGAGAGAGAGAAAGAAAGAAAGAAAGAAAGAAAGAAAGAAAGAAAGAAAGAAAGAAAGAAAGAAAGAAAGAAAGAAAGAAAGAAAGAAAGAAAGAAAGAAAGAAAGAAAGAAATAAAGAAAGAAAGAAAGAAAGAAAGAAAGAAAGTGTGAAGGGAGGGAGGGATTGAGAGAGTGGAAAGAGAGAGAGAGAGAGAGAGAGAGAGAGAGAGAGAGAGAGAGAGAGAGAGAGAGAGAGAGAGAGGTGTACAGTAGGGATGTAGATTTGTTTTGTTTATCCTGTAATGAGTGAAGCTAGCAGAATGAGAGAATAGTTACATTTAATTACCTACTCTGTCTGTGTGTGCCTGCCTGCGTGTGTGTGTGTGTGTAATGAGCGAGCTATGTGTGAGTTCTTAGTGGGTCTTTCTCCTCTAGCTAAGCTGCATACTGAGCAGTTTCTCAACTCTCTCCTGGGGGACCGCCACACAGTGCACAGTTTTGTTCTAGTCCAATACTGACTCTAAATCACCAGCAACACACGCACGCACACACACATCAACGCACAAACACACGCATGTTCTCACCGTCTTTTTCTGACTATTCTGTCTTTGGACTCTTTTAATAATTTCTCTGATGAATCGCTGTTCCTTTTTGCTCTATTGTGTGTGTGTGTTTGTGTGTGTTTCCTGACAGAAAATGAAGTGAGTAAACAGAGAACAACAGTGCCATTCCTCAGTGGCACAGCACTAATCTGCCTCAGACTGACTCATTAGCGCTGAATGCTAAATAACTCCCTGATTAGTCTGAATGGCAAATGAGTTATTTATTTGCCCGAATGCTACATACCCCAGTGATAAGCTTGTAGGCTAAATACCTGAGTCAACGCTAAATGAGTAATCTGTTAGCCTGCCCTGGATGCTAAAAGCCTGAATTATCCTTGTTGATGTGTTAGCCTGCATGATAAGTACCTGAGTCAATTCTAGACACCTGAGATTAGCTTGATCACTAAATACCTGAGTAGGAATCATTAGAGTGAATGGGGAAAAGGTGATTTATTAGCTTGGATGCTAAATTTTGGCAGTGCCAAGCTGCTCTTTGTTCGACAATTTGTCGCAGAGAATAATACCTTATGAATCATGCTCTCCCTGTGTGTGTGTGTGTGTGTGTGTATGTGTGTGTTTGTGTGTGTGTGTTTGTGAGTGTGTGCGTCTTTGTGTGTGTGCGTGCACGCATGCAAACTTGAGGGATCGGGCTCAGTCCTGTCAATCTAATTAGCACTTAACACAAAGAGCCGTCAAATGACGGACAAGAGCTGTGTATAACAGCCAATCAGAGTTAACCCTAATTAAGCAAACAGTGTGGGACTGGCTGCTTCTAATTTCTGAAAATACTGTGTGTGCTTGCATTATATGTCACATTTTACTTGTAAATGATCAGATTAGAAGCAACAAATAATGGTTCTCATCTGTGTGATGACACACCTGCAACCAAGGGGGTCCTAAACAACCACAACTACTTATTCATAACAAGACAGGATGACTCACTGATTAGGAGCAGTTACTCCGGCCATTAGAAACAGTAGTAACACTGTGAATATATGGCTGATATATAAACACATCTGTTATGTTGTTATTTGATATACAGAACACTTTCATTCTTAAAAAGGGGGGGGGGGGGGTGATAAAATAAGCTGAAATATGGAATTGTTTTAAGATGGTCATACTATGGATCGTTTAGCTATTTGATTTAGAATTGTAGGACCCCTTTAAGTATACCTTTTTCATACAAAAATTATTTGATAAAATATAGAATTTGGCCTTCACTACTATAGCCCAGAGAAACACATTGAACAACACATTCATGAATGGCAAAAAAGACAGTCAAAACATAAATCATGAGAAACAAGGTTTTGAAGTGTTTGTCCTATACCTAGGAGATACAGTTGAAGTCGGAAGTTTACATACACCTTAGCCAAATACATTTAAACTCAATTTTTCATAATTCCTGACGTTTAATCCTAGTAAAGATTCCCTGTTTTAGGTCAGTTAGGATCACCACTCAGAATAATAGTAGAGAGAATGATTTATTTCAGCTTTTATTTCTTTCATCACATTCCCACTTGGGCCAAACGTTTCGGGTAGCCTTCCACAAGCTTCCCACAATAAGTTGGGTGAGTTTTGGCCCATTCCTCCTGACAAAACTGGTGTAACTGAGTCAGATTTGTAGGCCTCCTTGCTCGCACATGCTTTTTCAGTTCTACCCACAAATGTTCTATAGGATTGAGGTCAGGTCTTTGTGATGGCCACTCCAATACCTCCACTTTGTTGTCCTTAAGCCATTTTGGCACAACTTTGGATGTATGCTTGGGTTCATTGTCCATTTGGAAGACCAAGCTTTAACTTCCTGACTGATGTCTTGAGATGTTGCTTCTATATATCCACATAATTTTCCTTCCTCATGATGCCATCTATTTTGTGAAGTACACCAGTCTCTCCTGCAGCAAAGCACCCCCACAGCATGATGCTGCCACCCCTGTTCTTCACGGTTGGGATGGTGTTCTTCGGCTTGCAAGCTTCGCCCTTTTTCCTCCAAACATAACGATGGTCATTATGGCCAAACAGTTCTATTTTCATTTCATTAGACCAGAGAACATTTCTCCAAAAAGTACGATTTTTGTCCCCATGTGCAGTTGCAAACCGTAGTCTGGCTTTTTTATGGCGGTTTTGAAGCAGTGGCTTCTTCCTTGCTGAGCGGCCTTTCAGGTTATTTCGATAAAGGACTCGTTTTACTGTGAATATAGATACTTTTGTACCTGTTTCCTCCAAAATCTTCACAAGGTCCTTTGCTGTTGTTCTGGGATTGATTTGTACTTTTCGCACCAAAGTACGTTCATCTCTAGGAGACAGAACGCGTCTCCTTCCTGAGTGGTATGACGGCTGTACTTGCGTACAATTGTTTGTACAGATGAACGTGGTACCTTCAGGCGTTTGGAAATTGCTCCCAAGGATGAACCAGACTTGTCTACAATTTTTTTTCTGAGGTCTTGGCTGATTTCTTTTGATTTTCCCATGATGTCAAGCAAAGGGGCACTGATTTTGAAGGTATGCCTTGAAATACATCCACAGGTACACCTCCAATTGACTCAAATTATGTCAATTAGCCTATCAGAAACTTCTAAAGCCATGACATCATTTTCTTGAATTTTCCAAACTGTTTAAAGGCACAGTCAACTCAGTGTATGTAAACTTTTGACCCACTGGAATTGTGATACAATGAATTATAAGTGAAATAATCTGTCTGTAAACAATTGTTGAAAAAATTGCTTGTGTCATGCTCAAAGTAGATGTCCTAACCGACTTGCCAAAACTATAGTTTGTTAACAAGACATTTGTGGTTGAAAAACAAGTTTTAATGACTCCAACCTAAGTGTATGTAAACTTCCGACTTCAACTGTAATTTTGATGTCTTCACTATTATTCTACAATATACACTACCGTTCAAAAGTTTGGTGTCACTTAGAAATTTCCTTGTTTTCGAAAGAAAAGCAATTTTTTTGTCCATTAAAATAACATCAAATTGATCAGAAATACAGTGTAGACATTGTTAATGTTGTAAATGGCTATTGTAGCTAGAAACTGATGATTTGTAATGGAATATCTACATAGGCATACAGAGGCCAATTATCAGCAACCATCAGTCCTGTGTTCCAATGGCACGTTGTGTTTGCTAATCCAAGATTATCATTTTAAAAGGCTAATTGAGCATTAGAAAACCGTTTTGCAATTATGTTAGCAAAGCTGAAAACTGTTGTGCTGATTAAAGAAGCAATAAAACTGGCCTTCTTGAGACTAGTGGAGTATCTGGAGCATCAGCAATTGTGGGTTTGATTACAGGCTCAAAATGGCCAGAAACATAGAACTTTCTTCTGAAACTCGTCAGTGTATTCGTGTTCTGATAAATGAAGGCTATTCCATGCGAGAAATTGCCAAGAAACTGAAGATCTCATACAACGCTGTGTACCACTGCCTTCACAGAACAGCACAAACTGGCTCTAATCAGAATAGAAAGAGGAGTGGGAGGCCCCAGTGCGCAACTGAGCAAGAGGACAAATACAATAGAGTGTCTAGTTTGAGAAACAGACGCCTCACAGGTCCTCAACTGGCAGCTTCATTAAATAGTACCCGCAAAAGACACGTCTCAACGTCAACAGTGAAGAGGCGACTCCGGGATGCTGACCTTCTAGGCAGAGTTGCAAAGAAAAATCCATATCTCAGACTGGCAAATAAAAATAAAAGATTAAGATGGGCAAATAACACAGACACTGGACAGAGGAAGATTGGAAAAAAGTGTTATGGACAGACAAATTGAAGTTTGAGGTGTTCTGATCACAAAGAAGAACATTTGTGAAACGCATATCAAATGAAGAGACAATTTCTTCCTACAACAGGTTCATGACCCAAAGCACAGCTCCAAACTATGCAAGAACTATTTAGGGAAGAAGCAGTCAACTGGTATTCTGTCTATAATGGAGTGGCCAGCATAGTCACCGGATCTCAACCATATTGAGCTGTTGTGGGAGCACCTTGACCGTATGGTACGTAAGAAGGGCCCATCAAGCCAATCCAACTTGGAGGTGCTTCAGGAAGCATGGGGTGAAATCTTTCAGATTACCTCAACAAATTGACAACTAGAATGCCAAAGATCTGCAAGGCTGTAATTGCTGCAAATGGAGGAATATTTGATGAAAGCAAAGTTTGAAGGACACAATTATTATTTTAAGTGAAAATCATTATTTCTAACCTTGTCAATGACTACATTTCCTATTCATTTTGCTATATTTCCTAGTCAAACTCATTTCATGTATGTTTTCATGGAAAACAAGGACAGTTCTATGTGACCCCAATCTTTTGAACGGTAGTGTATATATATACATATTTAACCCATTTTTTGGGTAGGCACAAAACTACCTTCCTTCCATTCATTTTTTAAAACCGGTTCCGGTTATCTTCAGACGAGTCCCGTGACACTTGTGGGGGTCATAGAGAATCTCCCCTTTCCACAGTGGGGTCACATTAGTTTGTATCCCAAACGGTACGGACACTACAAACAGAAGTTGGCACATCAGCTGTACCAACTTCAGACGAGTCCCCTGACCACCATCGTGTTTGTGAGAGTCTCTCCTTTCCATAATATAGGTCAAACCGTTCGGACGCTAAAGACATTTTTGTAAGAAGACCGATTTTCGGGATGTCTCATGGTCTGACAAACACCGCTCTAGCTCTGCCACCTTTCACCGCAGATGCGGAAGTGCAACATCGGCAGATGCTGTGGATTGAGACACATTCCAATGCAAAACAACAGATATCTAGCTTAAACTGACGGATTTTGATGGAGATTGTTGTATTATGTAACTTAGATTGATACACCTGTTCGTCAATCGACTCTAGGGGGTTGTGCTGATGTGTTTTCCCTCAGCTGTTGACAGGATCACAAACGGAATAATAAACGTCTCTATACTCTTAGAAAAAAAGGTTCCAAAAGGGTTCTTTGGCTGTCCCCATAGGAGAACAAACCCTTTTTGGTTCCAGGTTAGGGCTGTTGCAGTGACCATATTACCGCCACACTGGCAGTCATGAGTCAAAATTCAACGTGACCGTTGAGTCATGGTAATCTCCTTTTATACATTCAGGACATGCGTTGGTAGTATCCAACTCGCTAATGGCCTAGTACACAGGGCTATATTGTCCTTCTAACCACTATGACATCAATGCAATCGGAAATCACATCAAACACTTATCATCAAAACAGTATTGTGCTTTTAAAACTCACCTCACTATGATTGATCAATTTGAAGAAAGAAGTTCATCAACAGGTTTCAACTGAGTGGAAAACATGGTCACTGTGGATGTTGTTTCAAAGCTTAACAACGAAATGGACAGCACTTTCTAAGGTGATGGATGAGAGAACAGTGTGTGTAGCCTGAGGCAAGGAACAGAGCGTAAGCTTTCTTTGCAACTTTCTCAACTTTCATCAATAGCCTATATTCACATAATGCAGCCCATATGTTTTGATATCTAAGACATTCTAAGGTTTGTATCATTAACAACTAAAGTTGCCAAATAACTCTAAATGTAGCGTAGCCAATAGGACCTCTTTAAATTGATCATGTTTACGCTCAACATAGCCTTCATATGCGCACTCACTCCGGAATGGGAAAAATATTATTTATATTTTATTCAGCTAAATTCAATTATATTATTCAATAAAATCATATAATATAAAATAATGACACAGGACTTATGAGCATATCTTGTCTGTTAAATTAACTAGCCTACAGCCTATGGCATGCCACATAGCCAGATAACATACAGTAATAGGCCAACTCATATTATTTTAATCTGAAATACATTTTCTTCATATCGTAATGTTTCTTTAGACCTACCTAAAATAAATAATGGATTTATTGTTATGGTGTATATTCAATTGATTTATTAGACTTGTTAAAATGTAGATGTTCCTAAGGCGCGCACCAGCATCTTGTATGTGTGGAGGCCTGGAGATGCTAAACGTGTTTATGTTAGTTAACCGCCAGCCACAGCCCTATTCCAGGTTAAACCCTATTTGGTTCCAGGTAGAACCCTTTTGGGTTCCATGTACGTAGAACCCTCTATGGAAAGGGTTCTACATGGAACCTAAAAGAGTTCTACCTGGAACCAAAAGGGGTAATTTAAAGGGTTCTCCTATGGGGACAACCGAACAACTCTTTTAGGTTCTATATTGCAGCTTTTTTTCTAAGAGTGAATTAGATGTGTGAATCATTTCCTCCCTTTTTGTCTTCTCTCCTTTTCTCTCTTTTATCCTCCGTCCTTTCCTTTCCTTTTCTCTCCTGTCATCTGCCCTTCCTATCTCCTATTTCTTTCCTCTCCTTTCCTCTCCTGTCATCTGCCCTTCCTATCTCCTATTCCTTTCCTCTCCTTTTCTCTCCTGTCATCTGACCTTCCTATCTCCTATTCCTTTCCTTTCCTTTTCTCTCCTGTCATCTGCCCTTCCTATCTCCTATTCCTTTCCTCTCCTTTTCTCTCCTGTCATCTGACCTTCCTATCTCCTATTCCTTTCCTTTCCTTTTCTCTCCTGTCATCTGCCCTTCCTATCTCCTATTCCTTTCCTCTCCTCTCATGTTCTCATTTCCTTTCCCCTCCTCTACTCTTCACCTCTATTCTATTTTCCTCTCTTCTCTTCTCTTCTCTTCTCTTCTCTTCTCTTCTCTTCTCTTCTCTTCTCTTCTCTTCTCTTCTCTTATGTTATCTTCTCTTATTTTATTTTCTCTTCTCTTCTCCATTCCCTTTCTTTCCTCTCCTCTCCTCTCCTCTCCTCTCCTCTCCTCTCCTCTCCTCTCCTCTCCTCTCCTCTCCTCTCCTCTCCTCTCCTCTCCTCTCCTCTCCTCTCCTCTCCTCTCCTCTCCTCTCCTCTCCTCAATTCCTCTCTTCTCCATTCCATTCCTTTCCTCTCTTCTCTCTCCTTTCTCCTCTCCTTCCTCTCATTTCCCCTCTCCTTTACCCCCCCCCCCTCCCCTCTCTTCTATTCTCTTCTCCTCTCCTCTCCTCTTCTCTCCTCCCTCTAAGACCATGTTCCCCATAGTAAGTGCTGTTTGGTGAGGCAGTCTATTTCTGACTAGACTACAGAGTATCATACACACCCAGTACTGCGCTGCTGTCCTTTCAGCTTTATTTCTGCTTGGCTGAAACACACACACACACACACACACACACACACACACACACACACACACACACACACACACACATACACACACTAACACACACACATGGGATGCTTATATAAACACAGCATTTTAGTTTTCAAAGATTTCTTCATGGGCAAAACAGGGAGCCACAGTGATGAATGTATTATATCTAATAACAGTCACACCCACACCTAGAAGCTCTCTTTCTCTCTCTCTCTCTCTCTCTCTCTCTCTCTCTCTCTCTCTCTCTCTCTCTCTCTCTCTCTCTCTCTCTCTCTCTCTGTCCGTGCCCTTGAGCTCTATGTGTCACCACTCATGCTGAGGGTGAGCGTGTGTGTGTATACCCTTGCATGTGTGTATGTGTGTGTGTGTGTGTGTGTGTGTGTGTGTGTGTGTTGCAGGCATTGTTGGCAGCAGACGTCCAGAGAGGAAGAGAGAACAAAGAGAGAAGCTCCTTAATGAGGCCTACTGCCGCAAAAACTAAACTAGGCCAGCTTTCCCAGCCCAGCGAGAGAGTGTGTGTGTATTTGTGTGTGTGTGTTTGTGTATGAGCCAAAGTGCCACAGAGCCGCAGTGAGGACACACACACACACACACAAACACAAAAGGAGCATTGAATTCTGAGCCAGCAGAGGTACTGGAGGTCATATCCAATCAAATCAAACCAACTGACAGGATGTATTCCGTAATACTACATTACAATTCCTTCATGAGGAATGTGAAGAATGTAAAACCAACAATGAAATCCCGGCAAGCACCAAAAAATATGTTTTGGATTATCCTCAACAATAAGATTATTGAACAATCTTGTTCCATTACACTGACATGCACGTACACACATGAAACTGCCTGCGTAGGTGCACCTACGTGTGTGCTACTGTGCCCCCCCTGCGTAACTCACCAGTCTCTGTCAGGCCCTGGTGTATACTCCAGTAGTTCTGCAGACACTGTAATTCCTTCTTCATGGCTCTCTTACACCGACAGTCGTAGAGCGACGAGTCCTGTAGGACCTCTATGGCCCCCTGGCACTCCCTGCCAGCCAGCATGGTCTGGCGATCCCGCGCCCCGCCTGACAGGCACTGGCGCATGATCCTGTAGCTGGAGCTGCACTGGCTGTCCCCGTTACACAGCTCTAATGCCCGTACGCAGTCCAGCGGCTCCCTCCATCCATGCCCACACACACACACCACACACACACACCCTGCAGCGGAGAGAGAAGAGAAATAATGATTAGTCATAATGTTAACAATAGTTAACCCTGACCCTAACCTGACCCTAACAACCCACCCACATAGCATCTGGCGGCGAAACATCATCATTATATTCATTTCAACGCTTAACTTTAACCACAACATCCTACACCCACACACATACACAGACGTACACACCATCTGGGGGAAAAAAGGTGATATTGATATACACTACCGGTCAAAGGTTTTAGAACACCTACTCATTCAAGGGATATTCTTTATTTTTACAACTTTCTACATTTTCTACATAAGACATCAACAGTATGAAATAACACATATGGAATCATGCAGTAACCCAAAAAGTGTTAATCAAATCAAAATATATTTTTATATTTGAGATTCTTCAAATAGCCACCCTTTGCCTTGATGACAGCTTTGCACACTCTTGGCATTCTCTCAACCAGCTTCACCAGTAATGCTTTTCCAAAAGTCTTTAAGGAGTTCCCACATATGTTGAGCACTTGTTGGCTGCTTTTCCTTCACTCTGCCGTCCGACTCATTCCACACCATCTAAATTAGTTTGAGGTTGGGGGATTGTGGAACCTGGTCATCTGATGTAGCACTCCATCACTCTCCCTCTTAGTCAAATAGCCTTTACACAGCCTGGAGGTGTGTTGGGTCATTGTCCTGTTGAAAAACAAATGATAGTCCCACTAATCCCAAACCAGACGGGATGGCGTATCGCTGCAGAATGCTGTGGTAGCCATGCTGGTTAAGTGTGCCTTGAATTCTAAATAAATCACAGACAGTGTCACCAGCACCCCCACACCATAACACCTCCTCCACCATGCTTTACGGTGGGAAATACACATGCAGAGATAATCCGTTCACCCACACCGCGTCTCACAAAGACACGGCGGTTGGAACCTAAATTCTCACATTTGGACTCCAGACCAAAGGACACATTTCCACCGGTCTAATGTCCATTGCTCATGTTTCTTGGCCCAAGCAAGTCTCTTCTTCTTATTGGTGTCCTTCAGTAGTGCTTTCTTTGCAGCAATTCGACCACAAAGGCCTGATTCACACAGTCTCCTCTGAACAGTTGATGTTGAGATGTGTCTGTTACTTGAACTCCGTGAAACATTTATTTGGCTGCAATTTCTGAGGCTGGTAACTCTAATGAACTTATCCTCTGCAGCAGAGGTAACTCTGGGTCTTCCATTCCTGTGGCGGTCCTCATGAGAGCCAGATTCATCATAGCGCTTGATGGTTTTTGAGACTGCACTTGAAGAAACTTTCAAAGTTCTTGAAATGTTCCATATTGACTGACCGTCATGTCTTAAAGTAATAATTTCTCTTTGTTTATTTGAGCAGCTTTATTTTTACCAAATAAGGCTATCTTCTGTACACCCGCCTATCTTGTCACAACACAACTGATTGGTTGAAACGCATTAAGAAGGAAAGAAATTCCACAAATTGACATTTAAGAAGGCACACCTGTTAATTGATAGATCCAGGCAGATATGGATCGCCTTCCTTGGGAGCAGACGGAGGCAGCAAGGGAGATAAAATGGCGACTGAAAAGGTCCCGATCACGAAGGAAGCCCGAGAGGCAGCCCCAAGAAAATAATTTGGGGGGGCACACGGAGTGGTTGGCAGAGCAGCAGGAGGCCCTGGAAGGGCTGATGGTGGAGAGGGAGATAGCGATAGAAGAAGCCGCTATGATAGATGCCCTCCAAGACCTGCAGCTCAGTACTCTGAGAGAGGAGACCACCGCCTTACGGGAGCTGTTAGTTAAGAGGGAGCAGATGCTCTCCCTTCAGAAGGAGGCACTGCAGGAGGCCCACATGGAGAAGGAGTCAGTGGATGCACAGAGAGAGGAGCTGGCCAGGCAACAGGAGGAACTGAGAGAGGAGTTAACCCTCCAGCAGCAGAGAGCTCGGGCCTTAGAGCAGAGGCTGGCGGAGCCAGGTTTAGCAGAGCCAACTTGTGTGACCGTGCAGGCACCAGGCTATGTGCCGGCTTTACGCACTGTGCCGCCAGTGCGCCTTCACAGACCGGTACGGCCCGTGCCTGCTCCTCGCACCAAACCAGTGGTACGTGTCTCCAGCCTGGTGTGCCCCAAACCTGCTCCTCGCAACAAACCAGTGGTGTGTGTCCCCAGCCTGGTACGGCCCGTACCTGCTCCTCGCACCAAACCAGTGGTGCATGTCCACAGCCCAGTGTGTCCTGTGCCAGCGCCCCGCACTGGCACGAAGCCTCCAGTGATGATCCATGGCACGAAGCCTCCAGTGATGATCCATGGCACGAAGCCTCCAGTGATGATCCATGGCCCGAAGCCTCCAGTAATGATCCATGGCATGAAGCCTGCAGTGATGGTCCATGGCCCGGAGCCTCCTGCGACGGTCTGCAGTCCAGAGTCTCCAGCTCCAGTCAGCTGCTCCACTTCTGTGCCAGAGCAGTCTGCTCCACTGGAGCCTAGTCCAGTGCTGGTCAACTGCTCCACTCTTGTGCCAGAGCAGTCCGCTCCACTGGAGCCTAGTCCAGCTCCGGTCAGCTGCTCGACTCCAGTGCCAGAGCAGTCCGCTCCACCGGTGCCTAGTCCAGCTCCGGTCAGCTGCTTCACTCCAGTGCCAGAGCAGTCCGCTCCACCGGTGCCTAGTCCAGCTCCGGTTATCTGCTCCCTACCAGAGCCGTGGCCGTCCGCTTAACCGGTGCCCAGTCCGGGTCCGATCGTCTATCTTCCCCCATGCCGGAGCCATCCGCTCCACCGGGGTCCGAGCCGGAGCCAGACGTCAACCCCTCTCCAGGGTTGGGGTCTCCCACACCAGGGTCCAGACAGAACTTGGTGCATCACGGGGGGACTGCTGGGGCGGGATCAGACGTCAGCCCCTCTCCAGGGTCGAGGGCTCCCACACCAGGGTCCAGACAGGGCTTGGTGCATTGTGGGAGGACTGAGAGGGGGAGCATCGCGCCGGGGTCCAGACCGGACTGGGCGTGCAAAGGGGAGGCAGGATGGGAGAAGTTTACTGCCTACGTCATGTCCGAAGCCGGAGCCGCCATCGAGGCTAGATGCCCACCTGGACTCTTCCCCAATGAGTCAGGTTTTTGCGGCCGGAGTCCGCACCTTTGGTTGGTCAGGGTGTGAAATCTAGTTTATATATTTCTATGTTGGCCCGGGTGTGGTTCCCAATCAGAGGCAGCTGTCAGTCGTTGTCTCTGATTGGGGATCATACTTAGGCAGCCATGTTGCCTACCTTAGTTGTGGGATCTTGTTTCTGTTTCTGTTTGGCTTGTTTGATGTTTAGCCTCTTGAACTTCACGTTCTGTTGGATTTTGTTATTTTGTCGGTGTTTATTAAAATAAATGACTATGTACGCACACCACGCTGCACCTTGGTCCGATCCTTTACACAACGAACGTGACATTTGTTTAACACTTTTTTGGTTACTACATGATTCCACATGTGTTATTTCATAGTTTTGATGTCTTCACTATTATTCTACAATGTAGAAAATAGTACAAATAAAGAAAAACCCTTGAATCAGTAGGTGTTCTAAAACATTTGACCGGTAGTGTACATTAAACTCCCACACAGCACACACTCCATCTGGGAGATTATTAAATAGAATCTATATACTCAATTAAATATAATGTACCTGAAAAATTGTTTATAGCTCCATTACAATTATAACAACAACAATGTGTTTTCTAATTACTCTGTTTGTTCATGCTGGTGTAAATAATATAACATTTTCCCTCAAGGTCAAAGCTAGAAAATAACTGCCAAAGCTGTGTGTGTGTGTGTGTGTGTGTGTGTGTGTGTGTGTGTGTGTGTGTGTGTGAGTGGTAGCAGTATAGCTGAGAGATCACTCCAGATTCAAGTAGAAATTTTACGTTTTTGCAGGTCCCCAGGATGTCGGGAGACTGTCAGCTGTGTGCATAAATACAGGGCGTCGTGAGATGAAGTCAGTTTACTAGTCAAAAATAGACGTTTATCCAAGGATGTCAAACACAGTGATATCTTGTTGAGTATAGAGCTGGCTGCAGGCTGTTTACAGGGGAGTTCTGTGTTTACCTCATCATCAGTAAAAACACCACTGTGTCAAATACTGTCTGGGGCAGTAACCTCTACTCTATCCTCCTCTCCCTTTATCTCTTCTTGTCCATCCTCCTCTCCTCCATCCTTCTCTCCTTTACCCTATTCTCCTCTGCTCTTCTCTCCCCTACTATCTCCTCTCCTATCCATCCCCTCCTGTCCTCCCCATCCCCTCCATTCCATTCCACTCCTCCCTCTCTCCTCCCACTATCCTCTCCTCCCCTTCTCTCCTCCCCCCTCTCTCTCTCTTCCTCTCTCTCTCTTTCACCTCTTCCCCTCTCTCTCTCCTCTCACTCTCCATCCTCTCCCTCTCCCCTCTTCTCTCCTACCCTATTTTAGATCACCTCAAAACATAAATCTATGACAATAAATGGTGAAAATGCCAATAATGTTAATATAGGTAAACAGCATAATCTTCTGGATTTGTTAGTAATGTGTTCTAGATTCATCTATAAAACTCTCATAGCGATCACACCGTGCGCGGGCTGGACAGACATACAGGTAGCACGCTGAGGGCTGAAAAGTGACAGACCATAGTCTCGCGCCACAACCGTGAACAGATTTCAGGACCAAGGACAGCTCCGCCGCGCGAGCCGAGTCCTCAGGCACACCCGCAACTACATTCATACACCCACACACGCACACACGAGCAAGCAGCTGAGGCGGAGGGAACATGCCCCATGCGCTGTCCCTTTGACCGTCAGATCCTACCAGAAGGGAGAGCTTGCACGTCCTGTGTGTTTCACCATCTAAATAACTATTGTGTTATACATTACCCTGAATCACTTTTAGATGCTTATTATGCCTTTGTGAGGTCATATAATTATAAATTATTAGGTTATACATTCTAAAAACCTTCACCAGCAGCAGCAAGGCACCAGGTGGAGGCATGACTGCTTATAGTTATATCCTTAACTGCATTTTTGGGCGTGGAGTGGGTGCCCTCTTACCTGTGTGTGTGTGTGTGTGTGTGTGTACTCACCCAGCAGAAACAGCACGCTGAGAAGGTTCAGCAGAATCATGGCAGGTTCCAGAGCAGTAATCCCGAAGTCACGAGGCGAATGCGAGCTGTCCGGTTTAGCCGTTAACGGCTAAATAAATTGGTAAATCGGTAAAACAGAGAAACATCTCCAACACTGCTCCTCGCCAGTTAATAATCCAAAAACCAGACCCGCGCCAGAGGAACCCAGAAACACACTCAGGTCTTCATTTGAAACCACACACACATATAGTAGGCTACACAGGCACGCACATACGCACTCACACAGACACACACACACACACTCTGACGGAGTGTTTTCATGTGAAATGGACTGATAACGTTAACATCCTCTCTGAAAGGAGCAAGAGTTGGAAAAAAAAAGTTCCCCGCTAATAACGACTGTCCATGTGAGACAGAGACCAGCCGCGGAGCCAATAACCTGCTTGCTGGCTGTCCCGGTATCCGTTAAAAGGTTCGAGAGTGCCCCGTTCCGGGCCAGGAGAGGGCTGGTCTCTCTGACATCAATTGGCTGATTCCGTTAAAAACGCTCTCTTCTTGACCACGAGCCACACGCAGTCAAACTTTCCACTGTTAGTATGTGATGGAGGACGGTGTGTGCGCGTGTGTGAGCTAGAGAGAGAAAGAAAGAGAGAGATGGAGAGAGAGGGGCAGAAAGGACGTCAGACAGCAGTATGCTATTTCAGTATGGTTCTTCCGGTCTCGTGGAGGCAGCTGATGGATGTTTAGTCCAGATGTCCTTAAATCAATTAAACTTCCGAGACCGGGAGTGGTACACCCTCCAACCCGGGGAGACAGTTACCCGGTAATAGATATAGCGGAGAGTTCTAATTCACTCCCAGAGCCTCGAGTCCGCCTGTCCGCCCGCCTTTCCGTTAAAGCGGGAGAAAAGCAGCTCGTGTTCTATCATAGGAAAACTCTCTCTCTCTCTCTCTCTCTCTCTCTCTCTCTCTCTCTCTCTCTCTCTCTCTCGGCCCTCGGGGCTGTGCAAGTCACCGCGAACGATATGAGAGTAACCGTGCTTTACACAACACACACTAACTGCCTATACACACACACAAACACAAACAGACATACACACAGGGATTTTATAGAGAACCGAGACGGTGCATGACCTGGGGTGTAGGGCACTCATCAAAGCGAGTGAGCCTAATACACACTCACACACACACACACACACATAATACAAAAATCCCCATCAAATTCCATCTTTTTAAGGTAGAGATACAGTGGGGAGAACAAGTATTTGATACACTGCCAATTTTGCAGGTTTTCCTACTTACAAAGCATGTAGAGATCTGTAATTTTTATCATAGGTACATGTCAACTGTGAGAGACGGAATCTAAAACAAAAATCCAGAAAATCACATTGTATGATTTTTAAGTAATTATTTTGCATTTTATTGCATGACATAAGTATTTGATACATCAGAAAAGCAGAACTTAATATTTGGTACAGAAACCTTTGTTTGCAATTACAGAGATCATACGTTTCCTGTAGGTCTTGACCAGGTTTGCACACACTGCAGCAGGGATTTTGGCCCACTCCTCCATACAGACCTTCTCCAGATCCTTCAGGTTTCGGGGCTGTCGCTGGGCAATACGGACTTTCAGCTCCCTCCAAAGATGTTCTATTGGGTTCAGGTCTGGAGACTGGCTAGGCCACTCCAGGACCTTGAGATGCTTCTTACGGAGCCACTCCTTAGTTGCCCTGGCTGTGTGTTTCGAGTCGTTGTCATGCTGGAAGACGCAGCCACGACCCATCTTCAATGCTCTTACTGAGGGAAGGAGGTTGTTGGCCAAGATCTCGCGATACATGGCCCCATCCATCCTCCCCTCAAAACGGTGCAGTCGTCCTGTCCCCTTTGCAGAAAAGCATCCCCAAAGAATGATGTTTCCACCTCCATGCTTCACAGTTGGGATGGTGTTCTTGGGGTTGTACTCATCCTTCTTCTTCCTCCAAACACGGCGAGTGGAGTTTAGACCAAAAAGCTCTATTTTTGTCTCATCAGACCACATGACCTTCTCCCATTCCTCCTCTGGATCATTCAGATGGTCATTGGCAAACTTCAGATGGGCCTGGACATGTGCTGGCTTGAGCAGGGGGACCTTGCGTGCGCTGCAGGATTTTAATCCATGACGGCGTAGTGTGTTACTAATGGTTTTCTTTGAGACTGTGGTCCCAGCTCTCTTCAGGTCATTGACCAGGTCCTGCCGTGTAGTTCTGGGCTGATCCCTCACCTTCCTCATGGCCATTGATGCCCCACGAGGTGAGATCTTGCATGGAGCCCCAGACCGAGGGTGATTGACCGTCATCTTGAACTTCTTCAATTTTCTAATAATTGCACCAACAGTTGTTGCCTTCTCACCAAGCTGCTTGCCTATTGTCCTGTAGCCCATCCCAGCCTTGTGCAGGTCTACAATGTTATCCCTGATGTCCTTACACAGCTCTCTGGTCTTGGCCATTGTGGAGAGGTTGGAGTCTGTTTGATTGAGTGTGTGGACAGGTGTCTTTTATACAGGTAACGAGTTCAAACAGGTGCAGTTAATACAGGTAATGAGTGGAGAACAGGAGGGCTTCTTAAAGAAAAACTAACATGTCTGTGAGACGGAATTCTTACTGGTTGGTAGGTGATCAAATACTTATGTCATGCAATAAAATGCAAATTAATTACTTAAAAATCATACAATGTGATTTTCTGGATTTTTGTTTTAGATTCCGTCTCTCACATTTGAAGTGTACCTATGATACAAATTACAGACCTCTACATGCTTTGTAAGTAGGAAAACCTGCAAAATCGGCAGTGTATCAAATACTTCTATCTGGGGGGGGGGTGTATCTGTTTTTTGGGACTCCTCTGAAGTCTGTACCACCGATGTGCCAACGTCTGTCTGTAGCGTTCGAACGGTTTGGGCTACAAACTAATACCCACTTTAAAAAGGGAAGACTCTTGAGCATTCTTATATATATATATATATATTTCCTGAGCATTCTTATATCCTAGATATAGGACAGAGACTTCAAAACCTTACTCTTTATGATTTATTATTTGGCTGTTTGTTATGCCATTTATGAATTTGTTATGCAAATTCTATATTTGATCAAATAATGTATAAAAAATGTATATATCTACATGGGTCCGAATATTCAAAATCAAATAGCAAAATGATCCATGGTATATCCATCTTAAAACAATGACATACTGTATGTTAGCTTAGTAGAACCCCCCCCCTCCCCATGAGTTAAATCATTACCAGTATTACTCTCTCTCTTCTCATCACTCTCTTTCCTCACATCTTATCACTCTATTTATCTTTTTCATTATCTCTCCTCTCTCTTTCTCTTACTCCCTCGCCCCTCTTTTTTCCCATCTTTATCTCCACCAACCCCCCTCTCCCTCTCCTCTCTTCCCTCTCTCCCTCCTCCCTCTCTCCCTCTCTCCCTCTCTCCTTCCCAGTGGAAGACAGTGGGGTCAGTCCCAATGAGCCGGACCTTTAATTTAATTACCCAAGCGGGCAGAAAGACAATTAAGACTAATGAATAATTAAGGCTGATTAATGAGCTGAAGTTAAAGGATACATCAGTGATAATGATGGAGTGATGTTAAATGGGCATGTTAGATGAGAGGGAAAGCCCTGGGGCTGTTTGAGCTCAAGGGCACAAGGTCAGGAAATCATACCTGGGATCTGAAACTAGCTTACTGATTAATCACACACAATGTATCTGTCAATCTAGGATTTGAACCAGTAATCTTCTGGAAGAGAGGAGATTGTTTTACACATTGGTTAATTCAACTCTCTCTCTCTATGCCAGTCCCATTATAAGAGCAGAAGGATAGTTGTGTCCTTCTCAGCGTGTTCCAATCTTCAAGGTATTTTCTCTCCATTCAGTAGAGGAAGCTACAGGTAGGATCTAAATTTGAGCCTGTTTGCTACAGCAGGAAAATAATCCTGCAGCAACAGGAAATTGGAAATATTATGTGGATTATAATTAATGGACATTTTTGTAGGGGTTGATAAATTTTTCATAAGGGAAAATCAAGTCTGAAATTTCAAAGTGGAAATTACAAACTTCAAAAGCCTTTTTAAACCTTAAATACACCACAAATTTAAAATGTCCTGCATTGCAGGAAAGTTTACCAGCAACAGGGTGGTCAAATTAAGATAATATGTCTGTATAGGACTATCAATACATCCAGCGCCTATACTGACTGCTATAGCAGTTAGATCAATACAGCATGTGTGTCAGTGCATTCGGAAAGTATTCAGACCCCTTGACTTTTTCCACATTTTCTTACGTTACAGCCATATTGATGTTTGATCGGGTTCAAGTCCGGGCTCTGGCTTGGCCACTCAAGGACGTTCAGAGACTTGTCCCGAAGCTACTCCTGCGTTGTCTTGGCTGTGTGCTTAGGGTTGTTGATCTGTTGGAAGGTGAAACTTTGCCCCAGTCTGATGTCCTGAGCATTCTGAAGCAGGTTTTCATCAAGGATCTCTCTGTACTTTTCTCAGTTCATCTTTGCCTCGGTCCTGACTAGTCTCCCAGTCCCTGCTGCGGAAAAACATCCCCACAGCATGATGCTGCCACCACCATGATTCACCGTAGGGATGGTGCCAGGTTTCCTCCAGACATGACGCTTGGCATTCAGTCCAAAGAGTTCAATCTTGGTTTCATCAGACCAGAGAATCTTGTTTCTCATGCTTTGAGAGTCCTTTAGGTGCCTTTTGGCAAACTCCAAGCGGGCTGTCATGTGCCTGACTCTACCATAAAGGCCTGATTGGTGGAGTGCTGCAGAAATGGTTGACCTTCTGGAAGGTTCTCCCATCTCCACAGAGGAACTCTGGAGATCTGTCAGAGTGACCATTGGGACAATTCCTTCGACCTCATGGCTTGGTTTTTGTTCTGACATGCATTGTCAAAATGTGGAAAAAGTCAAGGGATCTGAATAATTTCCAAATGCACTGTATGTGAGTGTGCATGACAGTTTTTGTGTGTGGATAATTAAATGTGTGTATTAGTGTCATGAATCTCCCTGGGTGAGGATCAAAGGCCTCATATCAACTTGGCAAATGGCCGACAACAACCAGACTGTTATGTGGGCAGCTTGTCTCTCCCTTTTCTGTTTCCCTTCCTCCTTGTTTTGTCCCCTCTGTGTCTGTATCTGTATGTGTGTTTGTCCCCTTTATGTGGGTGTGTCTGGAGTGGATCAGGGGGCGGGCTCAGGATCTGCCTCTCCTGTGCAGCTGCGGGTTGTTTCCAGTGATTCCTGCCTACGCAGCTGCATCCTATTCTCTAATCATCCTGCACTTCTAATTCCGGGGCATGGCTCTCCACCGGCGCCAGATCGTTGTTCTTACCAGAGCGTTTCGGACATACCTCCCAACCTGCCTGCCTTCCTGCCTGTCGGTCTGCCTGCCTGCCTGCCTGCCTGCCTGCCTCAGCCTCTCCTTCCTCCGGAGCCGACTAGCCCACTCTGTTCCTTTACTTCAGTGGTTTTTGGACTAGGACAATTTTTACTTTTATTAAATATTTTGTTTCTTCCACTCCCTTTGTCGTGTTTGTTTCTCTGAGTGCTGGGTTGAACCAAAGCCTAACAGAACGATCTGGCCATGGACCCAACAGAGAGACAGCACGGGGCAAACGAAGACAGCTTCCAACAAGCTATCCAGGCTCAAGGAACGTTGCTAGGACAGCATGACCAACTGATTCGGACTCTTTTGGAAAATAATCATCAACTGCTGAACCAGGTGACTCAGTTAACTACACAAGTCTCTAATTTGTCTGTTATCAGTTCTCCATCTCTCTCTGACCCCCAGTTTGATGCACCCCAAGTTGGTTCCTCGGACATGATGCAGGCTTCGTTCCATCGGGAACCCCCTGTCACGTCGCCTGAACCGTTCCATGGAGAATTGGACAAGTGCCGGGGATTTTTGCTTCAGTGTGACTTGATTTTTCGGCAGAGACCACTGTCATTTTCTACTGATTCCTCTAAGGTACATTATGTTCTGGGGTTGTTAAGAGGGAGAGCTCTGGTTTGGGCTGAGGCTGTGTGCTCAAATCAAACTTTGACTGGATTGACTTTCGCTGATTTTTCTGCTAAATTGAAGACTGTTTTTGACCATCCTGACCATGTGGGTAATTCCTCCAAGATACTTTTTAATTTGAGGCAGGGTTCTAACAGTGTGGCTGAGTACTCTATTGAGTTCTGGACTTTGGCAGCGGACTCCAAGTGGAACAATGTGGCACTTCAAGGAGCATTTCTAAACGGTTTGAATGAAGCCATTAAGGATGAACTGGCTGCTCGTGACGAGCCACATGATTTACATTCTCTCGTTTCCCTGTCCATTAAGCTAGACAACCGGTTGCGGGAAAGGCGTCGGGAGAGAGGCGGTCGGCCGCATCTAGGAGGACGAGTTCCCCAGCCTTCAACCACTCGAGTCTCGCCTCCCCGGAGCCGGCAGCTTCTTGTTCCTGATTCCATCCCGAGCACAGAGGAGGAACCTATGCAAGTGGGTCGAGCTCGACTACCTCCAGCAGAGCGGCAACGGCGCCTCCAGGCGGGTGAGTGCCTGTACTGTGGAGACGCCACACACATTCTGGCTACATGCCCTAAGCGGCCAAAAGACAAGGCTCGCTCGTAACGGTGGGTCTACTTGCGAGCCCAGAGTTAGATCCTGAACCCATCATTCCCCGATTACAAGTACCTGTAACCTTACGTTTCCAGAGTCATTCCCTGCCACTCTCAGCTCTCATAGACTCAGGTGCAGAAGACAACTTTATTAGCCACCAGTTCGTTACACAAGCTCGTATCCCCTTGGAGCCACTACCTACCCCCATTCGGGTCACAGCCCTTGATGGGCGCCTCCTCGCGGAGACAACTCATCAAACCACCCCCGTTTCCCTAGTGATTTCTGGCAATCATTGTGAAAGCATTCAGCTAAGAGTTATGTCTGGCTCAGCTACCTCCCTAATCCTTGGCTTCCCCTGGTTGGCTCTTCACAACCCACAAATTGATTGGACACGTCACACCATTCTCAGTTGGAGCACTAACTGCCATTCTGAGTGCCTTAGGTCAGCGGTTCCCCCCACTAAGTGTAACCCAACTCATCCCTCAGCTCCTCTTGATCTGTCATCTGTCCCCAAAGAATACCATGACTTAGCGGAGGTTTTCAGTAAGGACAAGGCTCTGTCTCTACCACCACATAGGCCTTATGATTGCCCTATTGAACTGCTTCCTGGTGCTCCCTTGCCCTCTAGTCGCTTATACAATCTGTGCCGACCGGAAAGAGAGGCAATGGAGCAGTACATTGGTGATTCTCTGGTCTCGGGCATAATCCGTCCCTCGTCGTCTCCTTTGGGTGCAGGTTTCTTTTTCGTGGAAAAGAAGGACAAGTCGTTACGCCCCTGTATCGATTTCAGGGGTTTAAACAACATAACTGTTAAAAACAAGTATCCCCTTCCACTCATCAACTCTGCTTTTGAACCTCTTCATGGCGCCACAGTTTTCTCCAAGCTTGACCTGCGGAACGCATACCATCTTGTGCGGATCAAACCCGGGGACGAGTGGAAGACCGCTTTCAACACTCCACTGGGACATTTTGAGTATTTGGTCATGCCCTTTGGGCTCTCAAACGCCCCTGCTGTTTTCCAAGCTATGGTGAACGATGTTCTTAGGGATTTTTTGAACCGTTTTGTCTTTGTATACCTGGATGATATTCTTGTTT
Organism: Coregonus lavaretus; assembly: GCF_964263955.1. NCBI lineage: Eukaryota > Metazoa > Chordata > Actinopteri > Salmoniformes > Salmonidae > Coregonus > Coregonus lavaretus. The sequence goes on along the minus strand of NW_028159262.1, from coordinate 29,817 downwards.
TTTCCAAGTCACCCGAGGAGCATGAGTCACACGTCCGTCAAGTCCTTCAACGGCTCTTGGAAAACAAGCTCTACGTCAAAGCAGAGAAGTGTGAGTTCCACAAACAGTCTACATCGTTCCTTGGTTTCATCATTGAGAGCGGGCAGGTGAAGGCGGACCCCGAGAAGATCCGGGCAGTGACGGAATGGCCCATACCCACCACCCGTAAGCAACTTCAACGATTTTTGGGCTTTGCTAACTTCTACCGTAGGTTCATTAAGGGTTTTAGTAAAGTGGTGGCACCCCTTACTAGGCTCACATCCCCAAAGGTCCCTTTTCTGTGGTCCCCTGAGGCGGAGCAGGCGGTAGGGATTTTGAAGGAACTGTTTTCCACCTCCCCTGTGTTGATACACCCCAATACCTCTCTGCAGTTTGTTGTGGAGGTGGACGCGTCGGGCTCAGGTGTGGGAGCCGTCCTCTCCCAGCGCTCCCCCACTGACCAAAAGCTTCACCCCTGTGCTTTTTTCTCCAAAAAATTGTCACCCACAGAACGGAATTACGACGTTGGAAACCGAGAACTGCTGGCGGTCAAGCTAGCACTGGAAGAATGGCGGCACTGGCTGGATGGAGCTGAACTGCCGTTTGTGGTCTGGACAGACCACAAGAACTTGGCTTACATCCAAGCCACTAAGAGACTCAACTCACGCCAAGCCAGATGGGCCCTGTTTTTTAGCAGGTTTAACTTTATTCTTACATACAGACCGGGGTCAAGAAATGTTAAACCAGATGCTTTGTCCCGCCAGTTTGCTGACCCTTCGGAGACCAGCGAGCCTGAGGCAGTCCTGCCTTCCTCATGCGTCGTGGCGGCTGTTCAGTGGGAGATCGAGTCTCTTGTGAAGACTGCACTTGCCACGGACCCGGGACCGGGTGATGGACCTCCCAACCTACTCTTTGTTCCCGAGACGGTCCGGTCTCAGGTGTTGCAGTGGATTCACACCTCCCGTTTTGCTGGTCACCCTGGGATGAGACGCACGTTGACGCTGCTTAGGAGACATTTTTGGTGGCCTTCAATGGAAACTGACGTTCGGGCTTTTGTGGCAGCCTGTTCAACCTGTGCTCGGGGCAAAGCCTCCCATCAGTCCCCTTCGGGGCTGCTGCTACCCCTCCCAGTTCCCAGCCGTCCCTGGTCCCACATAGCCATGGATTTTGTCACCGGCCTACCCAAGTCTGAAGGTAATGATACTATACTTACCATTGTGGACAGATTCTCTAAATCTGTTCACTATATAGCATTACCAAAATTACCGTCTGCCAGTGAGACAGCGGACCTCCTAGTCCAACATGTATTCCGTCCCCATGGAATACCTGTGGACATCGTATCTGATAGAGGCCCACAGTTTACTTCCCGTGTTTGGAAGGTTTTCTGTTCTGCTTTGGGTGCTTCCGTTAGTCTGTCCTCAGGGTTTCATCCCCAGACCAACGGTCAAACAGAAAGAGCCAATCAAGACCTCGAAGCAACCCTTCGTTGTGTGGCTGCTCAACATCCATCATCCTGGGCCAAACATCTGCCTTGGATAGAGTACGCCCACAACTCCCTCACCACCTCTGCCACTGGTCTTTCACCCTTCGAAGTTACCATGGGTTATCAACCCCCTCTGTTTCCTGCTCAGGAGAAGGGATTGGCTGTTCCTTCGGTTCAGGAGAACCTCCGCCGCTGCCAGAGAGTGTGGCGCGATGCTCGGGAAGCGTTGCTTCGGACCACCGACAGGAACAAGAGGACAGCGGATAGGAGCAGGACTCCCGCACCTGTGTTTCATCCTGGTCAAGAGGTTTGGCTGTCGTCTAAGAACGTACCTCTTCGTACCAAATCACGCAAGCTGTCTCCTCGGTACCTGGGTCCGTTTGTGGTGGAGTCCATCATTAACCCCGCTGCGGTTCGTTTGAAGTTGCCTTCAGCCATGAAGATACACCCTACTTTCCACGTCTCCCAACTGAAACCTGTGTCCTCCAGCCTTTTGTGTCCGCCGGCTGTTCCACCTCCACCTGTTCGTCTCATTGACGACCATCCGGCCTACACCGTCAGTAGGCTACTGGACTCTCGGAGGCGGGGTAGGGGTCTCCAATACCTAGTCGATTGGGAAGGTTATGGACCAGAGGAGAGGTCTTGGGTCCCTAAGCGTTTTGTGTTGGATCCTCAGTTGATCACGGACTTCCATCACGACAACCCTGACAGACCTGGTGGGTCGCCAGGTGGCGACCATTGAGGGGGGGGTACTGTTATGTGGGCAGCTTGTCTCTCCCTTTTCTGTTTCCCTTCCTCCTTGTTTTGTCCCCTCTGTGTCTGTATCTGTATGTGTGTTTGTCCCCTTTATGTGGGTGTGTCTGGAGTGGATCAGGGGGCGGGCTCAGGATCTGCCTCTCCTGTGCAGCTGCGGGTTGTTTCCAGTGATTCCTGCCTACGCAGCTGCATCCTATTCTCTAATCATCCTGCACTACTAATTCCGGGGCATGGCTCTCCACCGGCGCCAGATCGTTGTTCTTACCAGAGCGTTTCGGACATACCTCCCAACCTGCCTGCCTTCCTGCCTGTCGGTCTGCCTGCCTGCCTGCCTGCCTGCCTGCCTCAGCCTCTCCTTCATCCGGAGCCGACTAGCCCACTCTGTTCCTTTACTTCAGTGGTTTTTGGACTAGGACAATTTTTACTTTTATTAAATATTTTGTTTCTTCCACTCCCTTTGTCGTGTTTGTTTCTCTGAGTGCTGGGTTGAACCAAAGCCTAACACAGACCCTCTTACTTACAGGGGGTGGGGCTGTGCCGGTCTTGACGCCTTAATAGTGCCATAAATTAGAGATAGGAGAAACTATCTCTGGCCCTCTAGTATGGTGAAAGGAATGTCCTTTGTTTCAGAGACTTTTGCCGCCCAAAAACTTCAACATCCAACAATGAACATTGGGACAATATATTTCAACATCCAAACGTTGGGAATGATGAGAAATGGAATATGGAAAATTAATGTATATTTTGTGATGTCATTAAAAATTGTATAAAGGCGTTATAACAAAAACAGTGTGACTTGAAGAGCTTTTACACTGTGGATATCAGGTTTACATCCTTTACCTTGTGTAGAAAATATCAAGGAGGAAGAAAATGTTTTCGTGAAGATAGGAATGTGATTTTAGCTTTCTAACAAAATCATAGTGATAATAATACTTTTGCCTCGTAACTAGCCATGCCCGAGGGAGTTTAGAGAGCGTGTCAGTATGACGGAAATGCCCCTCTTTACCAGAGTGCATAAAAGACTGAGATAAGAATGATCAGATCAGGCTAGACGGACCTCAATCTGCAGCTTTTGTCCATATTGGTCTCGACCCTGAAAATCAACCCGAGGTGAAGACGACAAAGTTGCCTCTACTAACAATCAATGTTACGGCTGAGTAGCTGTTCTAAGGACTGTATCTAAGAAGGTGAATTTAAGTGCGACCATCCTGTTACTCTTTTCAAACTACCCTACTCTCATCACCCCACAGGGGATCATCGACACGGCTGATTAGCCGTCCTCAGAAGACCACTTCCAGAACGAGTGAAAGTAAACAGACGACTAAGAAGAAGGACATTGTGACCTCTTGTGGACAATCTGAGCCTTACATCTGAGCCTTACATCTAAAAGGTCATCCGAAAAGAGAAGGCCCAATCGACCCTTCCCACGAAGGCCTGGGTCCAACAGAGACGATGAAGACAAACACGTAAATACATGCATTACTACTTACCAAACGGGCGGCAGTACTGGGCAAAGTATTAGGATTACTATGAGAATAGGTCCATGTGTATCCAAGTGTTTTTCTCTCTCTCTCTCTCTCTCTCTCTCTCTCTCTCTCTCTCTCTCTCTCTCTCTCTCTCTCTCTCTCTCTCTCTCTCTCTCTCTTTAACTCGCCATCTTTTGTAACAAGTATCATATTGTGTTGGTCTGCTAGCGACCCATTTTCATTGTATTAAGTTTCTAATCCCTACCTATACCGTGTATGTGTTTGTATCTTGTGTTTTCATTTTAAATAGTTAGTAAATAAATAATTTAATCAATTTATGTGGTACGGAATGATCAGTAAGACCCGGGTTCGTGCAGACTTAAAGAGCCTACGACATTCAGAATGAGACTGATATGAGGTAAATGATTAATAAATGACTGTTAAATGATAAGAGATATCTATCTATCTTTAGAGTTAATTTGGGAAACCGTAACTCGTTAAAAAACTTTTCCCGTGGTGCCCCAAATTCCTAATGAGTTAATTGTTACATGATGTATTAAATCTAGTAACAATTAAACATAGTAGGTAAATATTCGATAAATAATAGTCATCAAAATAATGAAAGGCACGTCACGACATTAGTGTATGTGCATGTCCATGTGTATGTACACACAAGAGTGTGTATGTGAATGTGTGTGCACAGGCATGTCCTTTTGAAAGTGTGTGTGTGTGTCAGAGGTGGTACTAAGTCACTATTATTCAAATCACAAGGTTTAAGTCTCAAGTCCAATTTGTAAGTCGCTCTGGATAAGAGCGTCTGCTAAATGACGTAAATGTAAATGTAAATGTAAAGTCAACTCCCAAGCAGAACGGGTCAAGTCTCGAGTCAAGTAAAAAAATATATATACAGGCAATGATTTGTTCAACTACTACTAATCTTTGTTTATTTATTAAGGAACCAGATAGCCCTTTTCATTGTTTTGTCTACAACACATTTTGATTATGTAATAATTATTTTTAACAACAAATTCCAAATGCAAGTTTCATAAGTAAATTATCAATTTCAATTTTGACATACCAAAAGACCAGCAGGCCTATGCTAGTAAATGTCGCTTGATGCCCCATTGCTGATGAGCTTGCAAAGCAAACAGTTCATGTTCTTGATCACCAAATAATTTTTTAAGCTGCATATTAATTTATGGCAATCCTCTCTCCCTACAATTTGATGTTTGCGCTGCACCCGATCCTATAGCTGTACAGCAAATCAGCAATCTGTTCGCTAGCTCAGGATTTTGTTGTTGTTGCCTGTGCTACAGTAACTAGTAAAGACCCAGTGCACTACTTTGTGAAAAAATAAAATGTTCCCAAAAAATAAATAATTGCCCGCCCTACAGACTGCTATAGACAGGACTAGTAAAGGCCCAGTGCACTAATTTTGAAATTAAATGATCATTTAATTATTAATTTAAATAATAATAATTATTATTATTTAAAAAAATAAAAAATAAAAATCTGAGTTTTACTTCCCGTGGCTATGGCTCAGTGGTTTTTAAACCTTTTGACCCACGACCCCCAAAAAGGAGTGGTTCAAAGCTTGCGACCTCTGTGCACGCACATGCACACGCACACAATCACTGAGCAAATGTAGCCTGTCATTACAGCCATAAACGGTGATGCAAATTAAAAACTCAAAATACAGAAAAAAAACTGTGTTTTACGCTTGAATTCTGAGCTGAAAGTCATGTCACATTGTCACTTCTCTGGAGTCCAGAGCAAGCAGGATCATATGGCCTACCTGTATGCAGCAGAGGTTGCAGGATTGGATGGAAAGAATGAGCTGTCTGTAGCATTTTTCTTTCTCACAAATATCGTAGTTAATTCGCCAGAATATGTTACATCTTCATCCCATAAGTATTGAGGTACTGTAGTGCGATGTTACAGCTATCTTTAGACATATAACCAGTACCACCACTGAGGTATACATTGAGTTTACCAACCATTAGGAACACCTTCTTAATATAGAGTTCTTAATATTGAGTTGCCCCCCCCCTTTTTCCCATTCTAACGTTCCATCGAACAGTAACAATGCCTCGATGCCCCTCTTCACGGCTACATGACTCACTGTCTGTAGGAGCAAACAATTTTCGTGAAAGGTGTCGAAAGCGTTCCACAGCGATGCTGGCCCATGTTGACTCCAATGCTTCCCACAGTTGTGTCAAGTTGTCTGGATGTCCTTTGGGTGGTGGACATTCTTGATACACACAGGAAACTGTTGAACGTGAAAGACCTAGCAGCATTGCAGTTCTTGACACAAATCAGTGTGCCTGTTCAAAGGCACTTAAATATTTTGTCTTGCCCATTCACCCTCTGAATGGCACACATACACAATCCGTATCTCAAATAGCTTAAGGATTAAATACCCTTTTTTATCCTGTCTCCTCCCCTTCATCTACACTGATTGAAGTGGATTTAACAAGTGACATCAAAAAGGGGTCATAGCTTTCACCTGGATTCACCTGGTCAGTCTATGTCATGGAAAGAGCAGGTGTTCTTAATGTTTTATATGCTTATTGAATAATTATAACCCATCCAAACTAGGCCTATCTGAAATATGAAAATGATCAAAAATGAAATCACCAGGTAGCCTATTGTTGTGTGTCAGGTGCTGAATGTGGATGTGGTGTAGGAATCAGGAGCAGGACACAGAAGCTTCGTCCAACAGACTTTAGTCGACGACAACAATACAAACTAACGGGCCTCTACGAGCCCGGAGGCGAGCGATTACGCAATAGTGCGCAAAACACCAAAATACAAAAGATACGCAAATAGTGCGTCTATACTCAAAACATAGGAGCAAAATATACACGGCACCTAATGACAAGCGGAACAATTACACACAACACACAACAAACAAAACGAGAAACTTATAGGGGACATAATGAACACTAAAAGGAAACAGGTGTACAAGGAAGACAAAACCAAACAAACATCGATAACTTACATTTACATTTACATTTACATTTACGTCATTTAGCAGACGCTCTTATCCAGAGCGACTTACAGTTGGTGAATACATTTTTTTTTTTTTTTTTTTTTTTATACTGGCCCCCCGTGGGAATCGAACCCACAACCCTGGCGTTGCAAACGCCATGCTCTATCAACTGAGCTACATCCCTGCCGGCCATTCCCTCCCCTACCCTGGACGACGCTGGGCCAATTGTGCGCCGCCCATGAGTCTCCCGGTCGCGGCCGGCTGCGACAGAGCCTGGATTCGAACCAGGATCTCTAGTAGCACAGTTAGCACTGCGATGCAGTGCCTTAGACCACTGCGCCACTCAACGGTGGCAGCTAGTACTCCGGGGACGACGACCGCCGAAGCCTGCCCGAGCAAGGAGGAGGAGCAGCCTCGGCCGAAACCGTGACATTGTGGCAGAGATGCGTCCATAGTAGATTGCTAAACAGTACTTTACATGGATAATATTAATGTACTGTATGTACATAGCCGTGGGGAGTAGTTTGGGTGCTGGGGTCCTAAATTATTATTTTTGCCTGCGCTGCAGATGGCTATATTGGTCCACTTATACAGGACTAGTAAAGGCCCACTGCACTACTTGTGCATCAAATTTTTTATTTTATGTATTTTTATTCAGGTTTTTCAGGGGGTACTGCAGCACCCTCAGCACCTCTACTTCCCGCGGCTATGTGTACAGTGAGGGAAAAAAGTATTTGATCCCCTGCTGATTTTGTACGTTTGCCCACTGACAAAGAAATGATCAGTCTATCATTTTAATGGTAGGTTTATTTGAACAGTGAGAGACAGAATAACAACAAAAAAATCCAGAAAAACGCATGTCAAAAATTTTATCAATTGATATGCATTTTAATGAGGGAAATAAGTATTTGACCCCCACTCAATCAGAAAGATTTCTGGCTCCCAGGTGTCTTTTATACAGGTAACGAGCTGAGATTAGGAGCACACTCTTAAAGGGAGTGCTCCTAATCTCAGCTTGTTACCTGTATAAAAGACACCTGTCCACAGAAGCAATCAATTAATCAGATTCCAAACTCTTCACCATGGCCAAGACCAAAGAGCTCTCCAAGGATGTCAGGGACAAGATTGTAGACCTACACAAGGCTGGAATGGGCTACAAGACCATCGCCAAGCAGTTTGGTGAGAAGGTGACAACAGTTGGTGCAATTATTCGCAAATAGAAGAAACACAAAAGAACTGTCAATCTCCCTTGGCCTGGGGCTCCATGCAAGTTCTCACCTCGTGGAGTTGCAATGATCATGAGAACGGTGAGGAATCAGCCCAGAACTACACGGGAGGATCTTGTCAATGATCTCAAGGCAGCTGGGACCATAGTCACCAAGAAAACAATTGGTAACACACTACGCCGTGAAGGACTGAAATCCTGCAGCGCCCGCAAGGTCCCCCTGCTCAAGAAAGCACATATACATGCCCGTCTGAAGTTAGCCAATGAACATCTGCATGATTCACAGGAGAACTGGGTGAAAGTGTTGTGGTCAGATGAGACCAAAATGGAGCTCTTTGGCATCAACTCAACTCGCCGTGTTTGGAGGAAGAGGAATGCTGCCTATGACCCCAAGAACACCATCCCCACCGTCAAACATGGAGGTGGAAACATTATGCTTTGGGGGTGTTTTTCTGCTAAGGGGACAGGACAACTTCACTGCATCAAAGGGACGATGGACGGGGCCATGTACCGGCAAATCTTGGGTGAGAACCTCCTTCCCTCAGCCAGGGCATTGAAAATGGGTCGTGGATGGGTATTCCAGCATGACAATGACCCAAAACACACGGCCAAGGCAACAAAGGAGTGGCTCAAGAAGAAGCACATTAAGGTCCTGGAGTGGCCTAGCCAGTCTCCAGACCTTAATCCCATAGAAAAACTGTGGAAGGAGCTGAAGGTTCGAGTTGCCAAACGTCAGCCTCAAAACCTTAATGACTTGGATAAAATCTGCAAAGAGGAGTGGGACAAAATCCCTACTGAGATGTGTGCAAACCTGGTGAACAACTACAAGAAACGTCTGACCTCTGTGATTGCCAACAAGGGTTTTGCCACCAAGTACTAAGTCATTTTTGCAGAGGGGTCAAATACTTATTTCCCTCATTAAAATGCAAATCAATTGATAACATTTTTGACATGCGTTTTTCTGGATTTTTTTGTTGTTATTCTGTCTCTCACTTTTCAAATAAACCTACCATTAAAATGATAGACTGATCATTTTTTTGTCAGTGGGCAAACGTACAAAATCAGCAGGGGATCAAATACTTTTTTCCCTCACTGTAGATAGGCTACTCTGTTTTTGCCAGGCGCATTCTGGTCACTAAAATGGATATATACAGTGGGGAGAACAAGTACTTGATACACTGCCGATTTTGCAGGTTTTCCTACTTACAAAGCATGTATAGGTCTGTAATTTTTATCATAGGTACACATCAACTGTGAGAGACGGAATCTAAAAAAAAAATCCAGTGTATGATTTTTAAGTAATGAATTTGCATTTTATTGCATGACATAAGTATTTGATACATTAGAAAAGCAGAACTTAATATTTGGTACAGAAACCTTTGTTTGCAATTACAGAGATCATACATTTCCTGTAGGTCTTGACCAGGTTTGCACACACTGCAGCAGGGATTTTGGCCCACTCCTCCATACATACCTTCTCCAGATCTTTCAGGTTTCGAGGCTGTCGCTGGGCAATACGGACTTTCAGCTCCCTCCAAAGATGTTCTATTGGGTTCAGGTCTGGAGACTGGCTAGGCCACTCCAGGACCTTGAGATGCTTCTTACGGAGCCACTCCTTAGTTGCCCTGGCTGTGTGTTTCGGGTCGTTGTCATGCTGGAAGACCCAGCCACGACCCATCTTCAATGCTCTTACTGAGGGAAGGAGGTTGTTGGCCAAGATCTCGCGATACATGGCCCCATCCATCCTCCCATCAATACGGTGCAGTCGTACTTTCCCCTTTGCAGAAAAGCATCCCCAAAGAATGATGTTTCCACCTCCATGCTTCACAGTTGGGATGGTGTTCTTGGGGTTGCACTCATCCTTCTTCTTCCTCCAAACACGGCGAGTGGAGTTTAGACCAAAAAGCTCAATTTTTGTCTCATCAGACCACATGAGCTTCTCCCATTCCTCCTCTGGATCATCCAGATGGTCATTGGCAAACTTCAGACGGGCCTGGACATGCGCTAGCTTGAGCAGGGGGAACTTGCGTGCGCTGGAGGATTTTAATCCATGACGGCGTAGTGTGTTACTAATGGTTTTCTTTGAGACTGTGGTCCCAGCTGTCTTCAGGTCATTGACCAGGTCCTGCCGTGTAGTTCTGGGCTGATCCCTCACCTTCCTCATGATCATTGATGCCCCACGAGGTGAGATCTTGCATGGAGCCCCAGACCGAGGGTGATTGACCGTCATCTTGAACTTCTTCCATTTTCTAATAATTGCGCCAACAGTTGTTGCCTTCTCACCAAGCTGCTTGCCTATTGTCCTGTAGCCCATCCCAGCCTTGTGCAGGTCTACAATTTTATCCCTGATGTCCTTACACAGCTCTCTGGTCTTGGCTATTGTGGAGAGGTTGGAGTCTGTTTGATTGAGTGTGTGAACAGGTGTCTTTTATACAGGTAACAAGTTCAAACATGTGCAGTTAATACAGGTAATGAGTGGAGAACAGGAGGGCTTCTTAAAGAAAAATGAACAGGTCTGTGAGAGCCGGAATTCTTACTGGTTGGTAGGTGATCAAATACTTACGTCATGCAATAAAATGCAAATTAATTACTTAAAAATCATACAATGCGATTTTTCTCTCACAGTTGAAGTGTACCTATGATAAAAATTACAGACCTCTACATGCTTTGTAAGTAGGAAAACCTTCCAAATCGGCTGTGTATCAAATACTTGTTCTCCCCACTGTATGCCCGCCTTTGCTGATGAACGGTCATTGGTCAACAGTCAAGACGCACAACTTTTAACTTCTGAAGCACAGATTAGATGTTTTTGAAACAAGAATTTGGTGCAAAGCCTTAGGCCTATGTTAGTGACCAGATCAAATAAGCAAAGATATAAATATAAAATACAAATGGTAGGCTATAGGCCTATGTAGCCTATTAAAATAAGTAATATATATTTCCCATTCAGTTTCACACTTGCAACCCACAAAACCTTCTCACTGTGCTAGCTCACCCGATCTGTGTTCATTGATAGTTTACTGGTCCAGTCAGAGGGTCGGGTGTGCGTTTCACTAGCCAATCGTTTTTTTTTGCGAGTGCGATATTGTCTCTGGCTGCATTGAGAGTAATCAACGCAGACTCTGTGCCACAAAATGAGTGACAAAATGTTACAAAACCTGGCCAGATAATTTCAAGTCATCAGTCTCAAGTCAATGTCGAGTCCCGAGTCTTGAGGCTCCAAGTCCAATAAAGTCTGAAGTTATTTTATTTTTTATCAAGTCAAGTCTTACGTCATCAAATTTGTGACTCCAAGTCATGTGACTCGAGTCCACTCCTCTGGACATGCATATCTTTATGAAAGTGTGTGCGTGCGTGTGTGTGTGTACATGCATGTCTTTGTGAAAGGATGGATTTGTGTGTGTATGTGTGTTCCACGGATATTGTCCTACAGTTGTTTTTGGCAGCAGTGTGTTTGGCAGAAAGCCTGAGCAGATACACTCTCCCACTCACATCTGAGAAACAGCCCACTGCTGCTACTAACTGTGTGTGTTTGTGTGTGTGTTCATGCGTGCTTGTGTACGTGTGTGTGAGTGTTTGTGTGTGTGTGCGTGTGTGCATGCATGGATGAATGCGTTTGTCAGTGTTTCTCAGTATTTACATAAAATGTTGCCGATGGGCTGACTGACAAGGTTATCTTCTCAGAATGGCAGCAGACAACATCACCATTTTCTCTCCCTCACACACACACATCTATTCTCTCCTGTGCTGACCAAAAATGTTTTGTTGTAATGGACAAAAGTTACATTTTATTTAGACCAGGCAGCTGACAACAAAAATACACTCTCATATGGAAGGTTTTTTATTCATAACATCGAATAACACTTACCAACTATATGTGACAAAAATGACTGCATAAAGGCTAAGTGAAGGACCAAGAATGAAGCGACCAATAATTTGGTTATGCCAATGGAATTGTGTCTATATATTGTTTTTGGGTCACTCTTTATTTGGATAGTCCGGATTTTTCATCTGTAGATGCTCTACAGATGGTCATACTATCAACAAATGGTTACGGTTAGGGTTAATGTTAGGTTTGGAATAAGGGTAAGGGTTAAGGTTAAGGTTAGGGTTAGAGCTAGAGCTAGGGTTAGGTTTAGTGGATAGTTAGTTGAAATGTTACTGATAGTCTGTAGATATTCTGTAATGCATCTACAGATGGACTATCCAAATAAAGTGTTTCCTGTTTTTGTGTTGTTTTTATTAGTTGGTGTGAATACATATATGGTTAGTGTGTATATATCATAAGCATGTGTTGCTAATATACAGTATCATTAAAGTATGCTAATATACAGTATCATTAACATGTGTACAGTATAGCATGTGTCCTTTCCAACAAGATCTCATAGTTTCCCTTCGAAATTCAATGTATTATAGATGGCCTATTTTTTATGCATTAATTCCCTGTGGTTACAGTGTTTATTCCACGTGGTTACAGGGTTAAATCAGAAACAACACAAAGGTTAACAGCTTATGCATTAATTCCGAGTGGTTAAGATTAGGGTTATGGTTTGGGGAAGGCTTAAAACAAAATAATTAAAAACAACGCAATAGTATCATCAAGTATTCTCACGGCTTAAAAGAGTATTGTGAACTGTGGTGGCGCAGTGGTCTATGCAGAGCGCTCTGGCTCCGAGCAGTGCGCTCTGGCTCCGAGCATCACGAGATCACACCCAGTGCAGAATACAATTTGGAGAAACAGGCCAACAGTCATACCGTTCTTGACCTGTTTATCAATTATGACAGATATGACACAGTACTGTAACCACAGAATCTGATGTCATTATCATCTCTCATCTCTCTCCCTCTCTCCCCCCTGCCACATCCCTATCTCTCTCACTCTGGCCTTATATGACATTAGGGAATTTGCTGACATTAATGTAATAATGTTATTAAATAATGGAGACAGACATCTGCTGGCGGAATATGTAATCATATCATATCTATTCCTATCTCGTCATCGCTGATGACTATCTCTCTGGGCAAATCTCTGCAACAGTAAATTATAAACCAATCCCTTTGTAGAGCAAAACGTTTGACATGAAACACGTGACTAAAAACTTTTTTCAGTTTTTCAAGTTCTCTAAGATCAAAGGCAAGGCAAGGCCAATCGTTAGACTGAGGCATAAAATACACCTGCTGTCAGTCTAATCTCTCTCTGGGTATCTTTACATCAAAAATATATCTGGGGATGAATGATATATGATGATTGGCTTCTCAAACATCTTCATATCCAATCAGAATGGACCTGGAGTAATGATGACATTTGACCTCTGGGGTTGGGGTCACTGGGGGTCATCTAGGGTCGCATGCTCTGATTGCCACCCCCAGGAGTTACCGTGGAAATCAGTCCAATGAGTGAGAATGTATTACTTTAGCAGGCTCTCACCAGGGGTGGAGGGCTGCTTATCTTATGATAATCTAACTGTACATATCCAGACACACACACAAGCACAGAGGCACGTATGAAGACCCAGACACACGTACAGTGAGGGAAAAAAGTATTTGATCCCCTGCTGATTTTGTACGTTTGCCCACTGACAAATACATGATCAGTCTATAATTTTAATGGTAGGTTTATTTGAACAGTGAGAGACAGAATAACAACAAAAAAATCCAGAAAAACGCATGTGAAAAATGTTATAAATTGATTTGCATTTTAATTAGGGAAATAAGTATTTGACCCCTCTGCAAAACATGACTTAGTACTTGGTGGCAAAACCCTTGTTGGCAATCACAGAGGTCAGACGTTTCTTGTAGTTGGCCACCAGGTTTGCACACATCTCAGAAGGGATTTTGTCCCACTTCTCTTTGCAGATCATCTCCAAGTCATTAAGGTTTTGAGGCTGACGTTTGGCAACTCGAACCTTCAGCTCCCTCCACAATTTTTCTATGGGATTAAGGTCTGGAGACTGGCTAGGCCACTCCAGGACCTTAATGTGCTTCTTCTTGAGCCACTCCTTTGTTGCCTTGGCCGTGTGTTTTGGGTCATTGTCATGCTGGAATACCCATCCACGACCCATTTTCAATGGCCTGGCTGAGGGAAGGATGTTCTCACTCAAGATTTGACGGTACATGGCCCCGTCAATCGTCCCTTTGATACGGTGAAGTTGTCCTGTCCCCTTAGCAGAAAAACACCCCCAAAGCATAATGTTTCCACCTCCATGTTTGATGGTGGGGATGGTGTTCTTGGGGTCATAGGCAGCATTCCTTCTCCTCCAAACACGGCGAGTTGAGTTGATGCCAAAGAGCTTGATTTTGGTCTCATCTGACCACAACACTTTCACCCAGTTCTCCTCTGAATCATTCAGATGTTCATTGGCAAACTTCAGACGGGCCTGTATATGTGCTTTCTTGAGCAGGGGGACCTTGCGGGCACTGCAGGATTTCAGTCCTTCACGGCGTAGTGTGTTACCAATTGTTTTCTTGGTGACTATGCTCCCAGCTGCCTTGAGATCATTGACAAGATCCTCCCGTGTAGTTCTGGGCTGATTCCTCACCGTTCTCATGATCATTGCAACTCCACGAGGTGAGATCTTGCATGGAGCCCCAGGCCGAGGGAGATTGACAGTTATTTTGTGTTTCTCCCATTTGCGAATAATCGCATCAACTGTTGTCACCTTCTCACCAAACTGCTTGGCGATGGTCTTGTAGCCCAATCCAGCCTTGTGTAGGTCTACAATCTTGTCCCTGACATCCTTGGAGAGCTCTTTGGTCTTGGTCATGGTGGAGAGTTTGGAATCTGATTGATTGATTGCTTCTGTGGACAGGTGTCTTTTATACAGGTAACAAACTGAGATTAGGAGCACTCCCTTTAAGAGTGTGCTCCTAATCTCAGCTCGTTACCTGTATAAAAGACACCTGGGAGCCAGAAATCTTTCTGATTGAGAGGGTGTGAAATACTTATTTCCCTCATTAAAATGCAAATCAATTTATAACATTTTTTACATGCGTTTTTCTGGATTTTTTTGTTGATATTCTGTCTCTCACTGTTCAAATAAACCTACCATTGAAATGATAGACTGATCATTTCTTTGTCAGTGGGCAAACGTACAAAATCAGCAGGGGATCAAATACTTTTTTCCCTCACTGTATGCTGGTATTACAGGCCTATACACACACAGGCATTATGTGTGGGTACAGAACGCTCTCTCCCTGGCTGCTCTAAGGCCTTATTTCTCCCACTGCACTGGTCATGCAGACTGACACTCCCTCAAACCACCACCAGCCAGGTCACCTCAGATCCAATGCAGTATTCGATGTTCGTCCACTAGGGGCAACAGTGAGCGTTATTACCATCTAGTATAATCTTGCGGCTTGCTAGGGCGTTGTGGGTGCCTAGACATAACCGTTTAATTGTTTCTGTTTTAACCCTATCCAAACCGTAACCCTTAGGGGTTAAGGTTAGGGATAGGGTTAACCAATCGGAATGAATGCCTAAACTCAACGTTTATCTGGACAAACGTTGAATACTGAAATCAGATCGTGTCAAACCGTGAGATCTTGTTGATCTCACATCACTATAGTCATACTTATGGTAGTCCATCGTATCCGATGATGATTTCCAACTTCTGAGTTAAAAGTGAATTCTTTGGTGGCTGTAGAGTCCCTTCCGAGATCCACAAACATTATAGTGCCTTCAGAAAGTATTCACAGCCATAGACTTTTTCCACATTTTGTTGTGCCTGAATTTAAAATTGATTAATTTTTGATTTTGTTTCACTGATCTACACACAATACCCCATAACTTCAAAGTGGAATGATGGTTTTAGAAATTGTACTAATTAATAAAAAATGAAAAGCTTTGTCGTGACGTGCCTTTCATTATTGTGATGACTATTATTTATCGAATAATTACCTACTATGTTTAATTGTTACTGGATTAAATAAATCATATAACAATTAACTCATTAGGAATTTGGGGCACCACAGAAAAAGTTGTTTAACGAGTTACCGTTTCTCGAATTAACTCTAAAGATACAGTGGGGAGAACAAGTATTTGATACACTGCCGATTTTGCAGGTTTTCCTACTTACAAAGCATGTAGAGGTCTGTAATTTGTATCATAGGTACACTTCAACTGTGAGAGACGGAATCTAAAACAAAAATCCAGAAAATCACATTGTATGATTTTTAAGTAATTAATTTGCATTTTATTGCATGACATAAGTATTTGATACATCAGAAAAGCAGAACTTAATATTTGGAATAGAAACCTTTGTTTGCAATTACAGAGATCATACGTTTCCTGTAGGTCTTGACCAGGTTTGCACACACTGCAGCAGGGATTTTGGCCCACTCCTCCATACAGACCTTCTCCAGATCCTTCAGGTTTCGGGGCTGTCGCTGGGCAATACAGACTTTCAGCTCCCTCCAAAGATTTTCTATTGGGTTCAGGTCTGGAGACTGGCTAGGCCACTCCAGGACCTTGAGATGCTTCTTACGGAGCCACTCCTTAGTTGCCCTGGCTGTGTGTTTCGGGTCGTTGTCATGCTGGAAGACGCAGCCACGACCCATCTTCAATGCTCTTACTGAGGGAAGGAGGTTGTTGGCCAAGATCTCGCGATACATGGCCCCATCCATCCTCCCCTCAATACGGTGCAGTCGTCCTGTCCCCTTTGCAGAAAAGCATCCCCAAAGAATGATGTTTCCACCTCCATGCTTCACGGTTGGGATGGTGTTCTTGGGTTGTACTCAATCTTCTTCTTCCTCCAAACACGGCGAGTGGAGTTTAGAACAAAAAGCTCTATTTTTGTCTCATCAGACCACATGACCATCTCCCATTCCTCCTCTGGATCATCCAGATGGTCATTGGCAAAATTCAGATGGGCCTGGACATGCGCTGGCTTGAGCAGGGGGACCTTGTGTGCGCTGCAGGATTTTAATCCATGACGGCGTAGTGTGTTACTAATGGTTTTCTTTGAGACTGTGGTCCCAGCTCTCTTCAGGTCATTGACCAGGTCCTGCCGTGTAGTTCTGGGCTGATCCCTCACCTTCCTCATGATCATTGATGCCCCACGAGGTGAGATCTTGCATGGAGCCCCAGACCGAGGGTGATTGACTGTCATCTTGAACTTCTTCCATTTTCTAATAATTGCGCCAACAGTTGTTGCCTTCTCACCAAGCTGCTTGCCTATTGTCCTGTAGCCCATCCCAGCCTTGTGCAGGTCTACAATTTTATCCCTGATCTCCTTACACAGCTCTCTGGTCTTGGCCATTGTGGAGAGGTTGGAGTCTGTTTGATTGAGTGTGTGGACAGGTGTCTTTTATACAGGTAACGAGTTCAAACATGTGCAGTTAATACAGGTAATGAGTGTTGAACAGGAGGGCTTCTTAATGAAAAACTAACAGGTCTGTGAGAGCCGGAATTCTTACTGGTTGGTAGGTGATCAAATACTTATTTCATGCAATAAAATGCAAATTAATTACTTAAAAATCATAGAATGTGATTTTCTGGATTTTTGTTTTAGATTCCGTCTCTCACAGTTGAAGTGTACCTATGATAAATATTACAGACCTCTACATGCTTTGTAAGTAGGAAAACCTGCAAAATAGGCAGTGTATCAAATACTTGTTCTCCCCACTGTATCTAGATATCTCTTATCATTTAACAGTCATTTATTAATCATTTACCTCATATCAGTCTCATTCTGAATGTTGTAGGCTCTTTAAGTCTGCACGAACCCGGGTCTTACTGATCATTCCGTACCACACAAATTGATTAAATTATTTATTTACTAACTAATTAAAATGATAACACAAGATACAAACACATACATGGTATAGGTAGGGATTAGAACCTTAATACAATGAAAACGGGTCCCAGCGGACTAACACAATATGAAACTTGTTACAAAAGATGGCGAGTTAGAGAGAGAGAGAGAGAGAGAGAGAGAGAGAGAGAGAGAGAGAGAGAGAGAGAGAGAGAGAGAGAGAGAGAGAGAGAGAGAGAGAGAGAACACTTGGATACACATGGACCTATTCTCATAGTAATCCTAAAACTTTGTCCAGAACTGCCGCCCGTTTGGTAAGTAGTAATGCATGTATTTACGTGTTTGTCTTCGTCGTCTCTGTTGGACCCAGGCCTTCGTGGGAAGGGTCGATTGGGCCTTCTCTTTTCGGATGGCCTTTTAGATGTAAGGCTCAGATGTAAGGCTCAGATTGTCCACAAGAGGTCACAATGTCCTTCTTCTTAGTCGTCTGTTTACTTTCACTCGTTCTGGAAGTGGTCTTCTGAGGACGGCTAATCAGCTGTGTCGATGATCCCCTGTTTGGTGATGAGAGCAGGGTAGTAGATGATGGTTTGAAAAGAGTAACAGGATGGTCGCACTTAAATTCACCTTCTTAGATACAGTACTTAGAACAGCTATTCAGCCGTAACATTGATTGTTAGTGGAGGCAACTTTGTCGTCTTCACCTCGTGTTGATTTTCAGGGTCGGGACCAATATAGACAAAAGCTGCAGCATGAGGTCCATCTAGACTGATCTGATAATTCTTATCTCAGTCTTTTATGCACTCTGGTAAAGAGGGGCGTTTCCGTCATACTGAAACGCTCTCTGAGCTCCCTCTGGCGTGGCTAGTTACGAGGCAAAAGTATTATTATCACTATGATTTTGTTAGAAAGCTAAAATCACATTCCTATCTTCTCGAAAACATTGTCTTCCTCCTTGATATTTTCTACACAAGGTAAAGGATGTAAACCTGATATACACAGTGTAAAAGCTCTTCAAGTCACAATGTTTTCATTATAACGCCTTTATACCATTTTTTATGACATCACAAAATATACATTAATTTTCCATATTCCATTTCTCATCATTCCCAACGTTTGGATGTTGAAATATATTGTCCCAATGTTCATTGTTGGATGTTGAAGTTTTTGGTCGGCAAAAGTCTCTGAAACAAAGGACATTCCTTTCACCATACTAGAGGGCCAGAGATAGATTATCCTCCTCTCTAATTTATGGCAGTATTAAGGTGTCAAGACCGGCACAGCCCCCTTGTAGGTAAGAGGGGCTGGTTGCTGTCGGCCACTTGCCAAGCTGATATGAGGCCTTTGATCCTCAGCCAGGGAGAGTCATGACAGCTGAAATGTGTTAAATCCCTTTGTAATTGCAAGCCTACATAATTTCAGGAATAAAAATGTGCTTAACAAGAGGAGAGGCAATGGAACTGAAGTTCCTAATGAAGCGGTGGCAGAAGTTGGCAAACCCCAAAAAACATTGTAGTCCCTTTATGGTGGTTGGGACTGGCCGTCTACCTTCCTCTCCTCCATAACCACTTCCTGCAGGCTGATCCGATATCCCAAAAAGGAGACAGCGGCCTGATGGAACTGGCACTTCTCCGCTTTTTCGTACAGATCATTCTCCAGGAGGTGTTCCAGGACTACCCTGACGTGGGCGATGTGCTCCTAAAAGGTGGCCGAGTAGATCAGGATGTTGTCGATATACACAACCACCTGACGCCAAAGCATGTCCCGAAACACCTCATTCACGAGTGCCTGGAACACTGACGGAGCATTGGCTAATCCATAAGGCATCACCAAGTACTCGTAGTGGCCAGATATCGTGCTGAAGGCCGTCTTCCATTCAGGAAGCAGGTGCAGTCGGTGAGTTTAATAGGAACGAACATAAAGTGAGTACAAAAACAGGAGTAGCGTCTAAACATGAAAACAGGAAACAATACTACCTAATGGGTGATACAACTGAGTACTAGATAAAGGGGAATTAATCAGGGAGTGATGAAGTCCAGGTGTGCCTCATGATGGGGCGCATGTGTGCGTAATGATGGTTGCCAGGTGTGCGTAATGATGGGATGCCAGGACCAGTGGTTGGAAAACCCTTTGAGCATGGTGAAGTTATTAATTACACTTTGGATATTTTATCAATACACCCAGTCAGTAGAAACATACAGGCGTCCTTCCTAACTCAGTTGACGGAGAGGAAGGAAACCGCTCAGGGATTTCACCATGAGGCCAATGGTGATTTTAAACTAGTTACAGATAGGATAACCTTTTGGATGGATCAACAACATTGTAGTTACTCCACAGTACTAACCTAAATGACAGTGTGAAAAGAAGGAAGCCTGTAAGGAATAAATTTTTTCCAAAACATGCATCCTGTTTGCAAAAAGGATGTTTGGGGCAAATCCAACACAACACATCACTGAGTACTGCTCTTCATATTTTCAAGCATGGTGGTGGCTGCATCATGTTATGGGTATGCTTGTTATCAGCAAGGACTTGGGAGGTTTTTCAGGATAAAAAGAAAAGGAATAGAGCTAAGCACAGGCAAAGTCCTAGAATAAAATCTTGTTCAGTCTGCTTTCCAACAGACACTGGGAAACAAATCTACTTTTCAGCATGACAATAACCTAAAATGCAAGTCCAAACAACCTTTTACTGCAATGGGCTAAATCAGAGTCACTCAGAGTGATTCTTTGAAACAAAAGTGTACACCTCACACACATGGCTATGGGCTTAAAAAAAGAATACACCAGTAATATGTCAGATATACAGTTAAAATGTATTCACTTTTGAGTTTGCATCCCAATATTACACTTGATGTAAATCACAGGAGACTAAATCTTTATTAATTTTAAATTTATATTATATTATTAACATTCCACCCATGAAGGGCGTTTGGTAATTGACTGCAGGAAAGAGCTGCACACTAGAGTTCCTTACCAAGAAGACATTGGATGATCCTGAGTGGCCTAGTTAAATTTTTTACATCAATCTTCTTCAAAATCTGTGGCAAGACTTTAATATAACTGTCTAGCAATGACCAACAACCAACTTGACAGATCTTGAATATTTTTTCTTAAAGAAAAATGGGCAAAAATTGTATAATACAGGTTTGCAAATCTCTTAGAGAGTTACCCAGAAAGACTCACAGCTGTAATCGCTGCTAAAGGTGATTCTAACATTTATTGACTCAGGGGCTTGAATACTTATCTAATCAAAATATATTTGTTTTATTTTCCATTAATTAGTTTTTAGCATTTTTCTTCCACTTTCACATTACAGTATTTTGTGTAATCCCACTTTTTAATATATATATATATATAATTTGTATATACACTACTCAAAAAAATAAAGTCAACACTTAAACAACACAATGTAACTCCAAGTCAATCACACTTCTGTGAAATCAAACTGTCCACTTAGGAAGCAACACTGATTGACAATAAATTTCACATGCTGTTGTGCAAATGGAACAGGTGAAAATTATAGGCAATTAGCAAGACACCCCCAATAAAGAAGTGGTTCTGCAGGTGGTGACCACAGACCACTTCTCAGTTCCTATGCTTCCTGGCTGATGTTTTGGTCACTTTTGAATGCTGGCGATGCTTTCACTCTAGTGGTAGCATGAGACGGAGTCTACAACCCACACAAGTGGCTCAGGTAGTGCAGCTCATCCAGGATGGCACATCAATGCGAGCTGTGGCAAGAAGGTTTGCTGTGTCTGTCAGCGTAGTGTCCAGAGCATGGAGGCGCTACCAGGAGACAGGCCAGTACATCAGGAGTCGTGGAGGAGGCCGTAGAAGGGAAACAACCCAGCAGCAGGACCGCTACCTCCGCCTTTGTGCAAGGAGGAGCAGGAGAAGCACTGCCAGAGCCCTGCAAAATGACCTCGAGCAGGCCACAAATGTGCATGTGTCTGCTCAAACGGTCAGAAACAGACTCCATGAGGGTGGTATGAGGGTCCGGCGTCCACAGGTGGGGGTTGTGCTTACAGCCCAACACCGTGCAGGACGTTTGGCATTTTACAGAGAACACCAAGATTGGCAAATTCGCCACTGGCGCCCTGTGCTCTTCACAGATGAAAGCAGGTTCACACTGAGCACATGTGACAGACGTGACAGAGTCTGGAGACGCCGTGGAGAACATTCTGCTGCCTGCAACATCCTCCAGCATGACCGGTTTGGCGGTGGGTCAGTCATGGTGTGGGGTGGCATTTCTTTGGGGGGCCGCACAGCCCTCCATGTGCTCGCCAGAGGTAGCCTGACTGCCATTAGGTACCGAGATGAGATCCTCAGACCCGTTGTGAGACCATATGCTGGTGCGGTTGGCCCTGGGTTCCTCCTAATGCAAGACAATGCTAGACCTCATGTGGCTGGAGTGTGAACATGCAGTTCCTGCAAGAGGAAGGCCCGCCCGTTCCCCAGACCTGAATCCAATTGAGCACATCTGGGACATCATGTCTCGCTCCATCCACCAACGCCATGTTGCACCACAGACTGTCCAGGAGTTGGCGGATGCTTTAGTCCAGGTCTGGGAGGAGATCCCTCAGGAGACCATCCGCCACCTCATCAGGAGCATGCCCAGGCGTTGTAGGGAGGTCATACAGGCACGTGGAGGCCACACACACTACTGAGCCTCATTTTGACTTGTTTTAAGGACATTACATCAAAGTTGGATCAGCCTGTAGTGTGGTTTACCACTTTAATTTTGAGGGTGACTCCAAATCCAGATCTCCATGGGTTGATAAATTAGATTTTCATTGATATTTTGTGTGTGATTTTGTTGTCAGCACATTCAACTATGTAAATAAAAAAGTATTTAATAAGATTATTTCATTCATTCAGATCTAGGATGTGTTATTTTAGTGTTCCCTTTATTTTTTTGAGCAGTGTATTTTTCAACTGTACTGTGATGTTTCATAAAAGTTCTGAACCCTTCTATTCTCATTGTTTCTACAGATTGTAAATTGAAAATCAACATTTTTGCTAAAAGTATTATTATATTATTGATCGATTGACTATGACTTTTCAGATCACCCAGTAGTGCTATCTGCAGGGTTAGCTCCAGGTAAATATTGCAATCCTTCAGCCATTCCTGGACCTGTGACCAGAAACAAGCTACAAATGGACAGTAACAAAACAAATGATCTAATGATTCTGTCTCTTCGCAGCAAAATCTGCAGAGCTGGGAAGATTGTATCCTCCATATAAATAACATTCTATTGGTAGCAAGAATTTTGTATAATAATTTTAATTGAAATTTCGAAGTTTTGAATCCGGCGTTGTTTTGCATATCAGTTCATAAACACTATGCCATGGAATCGGTACGTCAAAAATCTCTTCCCAACTATTTTGCAATCTATATGGGACGGCTGTCAATCCTTTGGTCCTCAAATTAATAATATTAATATGCCTTTTAGCAGACGCTTTTATCCAAAGCGACATACAGTCATGTGTGCATACATTTTTACGTATGGGTGGTCCCGGGGATCGAACCCACTACCCTGGCGTTACAAGCGCCATGCTCTATCAATTGAGCTACAGTGGGGAAAAAAAGTATTTAGTCAGCCACCAGATGAGAGAGGCCTGTAATTTTCATCATAGGTAAACGTCAACTATGACAGACAAATGAGAAAATAAAATCCAGAAAATCACATTGTAGGATTTTTTATGAATTTATTTGCAAATTATGGTGGAAAATAAGTATTTGGTCACCTACAAACAAGCAAGATTTCTGGCTCTCACAGACCTGTAACTTCTTCTTTAAGAGGCTCCTCTGTCCTCCACTCGTTACCTGTATTAATGGCACCTGTTTGAACTTGTTATCAGTATAAAAGTCACCTGTCCACAACCTCAAACAGTCACACTCCAAACTCCACTATGGCCAAGACCAAGAGCTGTCAAAGGACACCAGAAACAAAATTGTAGACCTGCACCAGGCTGGAAAGACTGAATCTGCAATAGGTAAGTAGCTTGGCTTGAAGAAATCAACTGTGGGAGCAATTATTAGGAAATGGAAGACATACAAGACTGATAATCTCCCTCAATCTGGGGCTCCACGCAAGATCTCACCCTGTGGGGTCAAAATGATCACAAGAACGGTGAGCAAAAATCCCAGAACCACACGGGGGGACCTAGTGAATGACCTGCAGAGAGCTGGGACCAAAGTAACAAAGCCTATCATCAGTAACACACTACGCCGCCAGGGACTCAAATACTGCAGTGTCAGACGTGTCCCCCTGCTTAAGCCAGTACATGTCCAGGCCCATCTGAAGTTTGCTAGAGTGCATTTGGATGATCCAGAAGAGGATTGGGAGAATGTCATATGGTCAGATGAAACCAAAATAGAACTTTTTGGTAAAAACTCAACTCGTCGTGTTTGGAGGACAAAGAATGCTGAGTTGCATCCAAAGAACACCATACCTACTGTGAAGCATGGGGGTGGAAACATCATGCTTTGGGGCTGTTTTTCTGCCAGGACGACTGATCCGTGTAAAGGAAAGAATGAATGGGGCCATGTATCGTGAGATTTTGAGTGAAAACCTCCTTCCATCAGCAAGGGCATTGAAGATTAAACGTGGCTGGGTCTTTCAGCATGACAATGATCCCAAACGCACCGCCCGGGCAACGAAGGAGTGGCTTCGTAAGAAGCATTTCAAGGTCCTGGAGTGGCCTAGCCAGTCTCCAGATCTCAACCCCATAGAAAATCTTTGGAGGGAGTTGAAAGTCCGTGTTGGCCAGCGACAGCCCCAAAGCATCACTGCTCTAGAGGAGATCTGCATGGAGGAATGGGCCAAAATACCAGCAACAGTGTGTGAAAACCTTGTGAAGACTTACAGAAAACGTTTGTACTGTGTCATTGCCAACAAAGGGTATATAACAAAGTATTGAGAAACTTTTGTTATTGACCAAATACTTATTTTCCACCATAATTTGCAAATAAATTCATTAAAAATCCTACAATGTGATTTTCTGGAATTTCTTTTCTCATTTTTGTCTGTGATAGTTGACGTGTACCTATGATGAAAATTTCAGGCCTCTCTCATCTTTTTAAGGGAGAGAACTTGCACAATTGGTGGCTGACTAAAAACTTTTTTTCCACACTGTATACTTTTTAAATACTTTTTTATTTATCACAATTTTCTTTAACCAATTATGGTCTTTAATGCAGGGCTGACAGACAAGGTCCTTACTTTTTCCCCCTTCCACTTTCCTCTTCCATTTTTGCGGTAATGCTGCAATTATTTGGTCGTAATTTTGGGTAGAGCATACGTTTCCATATGTTTTTGTTAGCTACATATGTGACATAACTCCACCAGTCCTACCTATGCTATCATTTTTTTTTTTTTTTTTTTTAATCATTTACGAAGATTAAAGATAGTTTTTTTTAAATCAATTAGTATATTTGAGTTTAACCACAATATTTGTTACATTATTTGTTCTGTTGTTTCTGGAAGATTAAATTGAAATTGCAACCAACTTTCTATGGTTTGTTTTAGAAATAGTGATATTTGGGAGATGATTTCCTTTTCAAATAACTGAAAGTGAGAGGTTGTAATCTCAATAAAGGGGAAAAGGCCATTCTTGGACATGGGGTAAGACAATCTTACTAATTTGCTAGAGAACCAGTTCGGATTTAAGTATAACTTTTGTATGACTGAAGCTTTTAGTGATAGGTCTAATGCTTTAATATTTAATCATTTCTGTCCTCCGAATTCATATTCATTATATAAATAGGCCCGTTTAATTTTGTCTGGCTTGCCGTTCCAAATAAAATTGAATAGTATTTTATCATATAATTTAAAAAACTGTTCGCTAGGCGTAGGCAAGACCATAAGCAAATAGGTAAACTGGGATAATACTAAAGAGTTCATCAGGGTGATTTTTCCACAAATAGACAGGTATTTACCTTTCCATAGCAAGCTCTTATCTATTTTTGCTAACTTTCTATTAAAATGTATTGGAGTTAGATCATTTATTTCATTTGGGATATGTATTCCGAGTATATCCACAATACAAACAGACTATTTTATTGGTAAACTACATGGTAATGTAAAAATAGTATTTTTTTAGTGATCCAATACGTAATATAGTACATTTATCATAATTTGGTTGTAATACAGAGAGGTTAGAAAATGTATCTAGATCCTCTATGAGGCTGTGGAGGGATTCAAGTTGTGGATTTAAAAGAAAACATGAATCATCAGCGTACAATGACACCTTTTGTTTTTAAGCCCTGGTTTTCTAATCCCTTGATATTATTGTTGGATCTGTTGTCACGATTCTCTAAAGCAGAACCCAGAAGCAGACCAGGACAAGGTGAGTAGAACGATCCGGCAGGGAATGGATGTCAGGTCAGAGCTTATGAAGTGGAGAGGTGATTATCAGGACCAGGTGTGCAGATAGCTGATGAGATGCAGGTGCGGGTAATCGAGAGATCTCCCGCCTAGCCTCGTCGCCCGGCAACCAGACAGGGTGCGTTCAGGAACCTCAGGAAACAGACTCCAAGACAGAAAACAGGCAACTCAGGCAAAAACAGACTCAGGAAGCGGGATTCATGACATCTGATTTTAATAGCTAACATTTCGATGGCCATAAGAAATAGATATGCCGATATTGGACAACCTTGTTTTACTCCTCTTGACAGTTTAAAACTTTCGGAGAAATAGCCATTATTTAGTATTTTACACCTAGGGTTACTATACATGATGTTAACCCATTTTATAGGAGATTCTCCAAAATTGAAATGCTCCAGGCATTTAAATATAAACTCCAGTCGTACTTTATCAAATGCCTTTTCAAAGTTTTCTATGAATAGCAGGCCTGGTTTCCCAGATTTTTCATAGTGTTCTATTGTTTCCAGTACTTGCCTTATATTATCTCCAATGTGTCGTCCATGTAAAAAAAAAATTGTCTGATTAGAATTAATAATGTCCGACAATACCTTTTTAATTATATGCGCTATACATTTTGCTAGAATTTCTGCATCACAACACTGAAGTGTAAGGGGCCTCCAATTTGTATCCTGTTTCAGTAATAATGAAATCAGACCTTCTTCTTGAGTGTCTGATAATCTACCATTTACACAGGAGTGGTTAAAACAAACTAATAACGGTCCTCTGACTATATAAAAATGGTTTGGTATACCGCGACTGGAATGCCAAGATGTCCAAGATGGCGTAGCAGTGCGGTCGTGTACTCTTGTGTGTCCGTGTAAATAGCCATTTTTTTTTTTTTTTCGTACATATTTCCCTATCACACTTTTCATCCTTCCTCTAAATATACTTTCCTGCAACCCGCCTCACTCAATGTGGAACGGATTCTATTATTGACTTACCTTTTATCTAGAATATCCAGTTGAAACTAGCTAGCCAGCTAACTAGCTACTTGCTATTAGCCACCGTTAGAGTTTTTTCACCCAGAACATCGGATTTTCTGCCGGAATAACTGAATCACTGGACATTAACACCGGATCGCAACTAGCTAGCCGCAACCGAATGGATGTTGCTGTTGGCTAATCACCACTGCCGCCGAAGCAAGCACCAGTTAGCCTTGAGCTAGCCTTGAGCTAGGCCCATATCCCGGCTATCTACCTCTCTGTCTACCGGACGGTAGTAGGCAGCTAACTAGCTATTTGCTAGTGTTAATACTAATTGTAATTATTTTGCACTATGGCCTATTTATTGTCTTACCTCCATAACTTGCTACATTTGCACACACTGTATATATATTTTCTGTTGTATTTTTTTGACTTTATGTTTCGTTTTACCCCATATGTAACTCTGTGTTGTTGTTTTTATCGCACTGCTTTGCTTTATCTTGGCCAGGTCGCAGTTGTAAATGAGAACTTGTTCTCAACTGGCTTACCTGGTTAAATAAAGACTTAAAGTATTTCATTGCATCCAGAAGTTCCTCCTCTGTAATTTCACCTTCACATGAGTCTTTCTGTATGGCTGTTAATTTTACATTATCAATAGAAAAAAATCCCTACAATTAGCTTCAGTTAGAGGAGATGGAGGTGACTGAAATGAAAACATCTGCTTAAAGTACTTTGCTTCCTTCTTCAAAATATAATTTGGTGAATCATGGGTGACTCCGTCATTTGTGACCAGTTTCAGTAAATTCTTTTTGGTAGCATTTCTATGTTGAATTTGGTGCATTTTCCCCAATATTTGATCCAGTTTGCTTTATTTTTATAATATATTACACTTGATCTTTCTTGAATAAGTTTCTCCATTTCTTTTTGTTTTTGCTCTAATTTATTCTGAGCCTCTATGTTACAGTTTTTATTGCTATCTATCTGTTATGTTAGACCTTCTATTTCCTTTGTTGGTATGGACTCTTTTAACCTAAATTGCTTTTACTTTCGAGATGAGTACTGAATTGCATGGCCTCTAAAGGCA
Organism: Coregonus lavaretus; assembly: GCF_964263955.1. NCBI lineage: Eukaryota > Metazoa > Chordata > Actinopteri > Salmoniformes > Salmonidae > Coregonus > Coregonus lavaretus. The sequence continues at coordinate 1,690 of NW_028159262.1, read as the reverse complement.
CATTTAAAAGTGTCCCATACAATAAGGGGATTTGCTGTACCTATGTTTGTCACGATCGTCGACAGATGAAGCGGACCAAGGCGCAGCGTGATAAGCGTACATTCTTTATTTGTCACGGTTTCGGCCGAGGCTGCCTCTCCTCCTTGTTCGGGCAGGCTTCGGCACTCGTCGTCTCCGGAATTCTAGCTGCCACCGATAGATGTTTCATGTTCGTTTGCTTTTGTCTGTTTGTGTCACACCTGTTTCTGTTTTACGTGATTAGTGTCCTATAAGTTTCTCGTTGTGTTTGTCATGTGTTGTGTATGATTGTTTTTCGTCAGTGTTGTGCTTGCTCGGTTGACCATATTTCTCTCCACTGCGCTGGAGCTCAATTGCACTTGTTTCGTGCACTACTTCATTTTGTCGCACCTGTTTGTGCGCATTTTGCCTATACGCCTTGTGCGTAGTTTAGCTGTTGGGCTTAGTTGCCCTGTTGCCTGTGTTTGGGCCGGAATACAGCATTTGGAACCTACCGTCTGCGTCCTGCATCTGATTTCCTACACTACACCTACACACGCCCTGACAGAATCATACACCAACCATGGAATCAGCAGGAGCCGAAGCAGCCCAGACAAGACTGGAAGCCCAGGTTCGGGATCAGCAGGAGCAACTCCTGCAGATGGGGAACGCCCTGCAGGAGGTGATTACCACACTCCGAGGCTGGGGTTCGCCTCCACCACCGCCCGCCCTGCCTGCACCATCGGCCAGCCCGCCCGTTCCAGCACCGGAACCTCGAGGAGTCCGACTATCTCTCCCGAGGGCTTACGACGGGACAGCGGCTGGGTGTCAGGGATTCCTGCTCCAGGTCGAGCTATACCTGGCCACCGTGCACCCGGCACCTTCAGGGCACGAGAGCGTGTCCGCTCTGATCTCCTGCCTGGCCGGAAAAGCGTTGGAGTGGGCCAACGCGGAGTGGAGGAAGATAGACGCCACGACCATTACGTACACTGAGTTCTCCCGCCTATTCAGGGCAGTGTTTGACCATCCCCCGGAGGGGAAAGCGGCGGGGGAGCGTCTGGTCTTCCTCCGACAGGGGAGGAGAAGTGCCCAGGAATTCGCACTCGAATTCCGTACTCTGGCGGCAGATGCAGGGTGGAATGATCGGGCCCTCATCGATCTATACCGATGCAGCCTACGAGAGGACGTCCGTCGGGAGCTGGCTTGCAGGGACGCCAGTCTCACCTTCGACCAGCTGGTGGATATGTCCATCAGGCTGGATACCCTGCTGGCTACCCGCGGACGTCTTGCGGAGGGTCCGTCCATTCCACCCTCCAGCGCCTCCGAGCCTTGTCCCATGGAGCTCGGGGGCGCTGGCGCTAGAGAGAGGAGGAGTCGGCAGGCTAGGGGGTCCATCCACTGCACCAACTGTGGCCGGGGAGGACACACCGCGGCTAGGTGCTGGGGATGGCCTCCTAGGGGAGATGACGACAGGCCCCGCACTGGGGATTCCCTCCAGGTGAGTAGGCGCCCCACTCACCCAGAGCTCTCTGTTGCCCATTTTTGTATGCCTGTACGTTTTCCACAGGTAGCACCTCATGCCCAGCATAAGGCGCTGGTAGATTCAGGCGCAGCTGGGAATTTTATTGATAAAAAGTTTTGTTTAGCGTTAGGGATTCCCCTCATTCCTGTTGATGTTCCTTTTCCCGTTCAC